>NW_026870926.1:1800000-2100000 GCF_033118175.1 Dama dama | reverse complement strand
ATGCTCCTCCTATTTTTCAGACCGTTTCATGCTCCTCATAATTTTGACACCTTTTGAAGCTCTTCATATTTTTAACACGTTTTCAGGCTCCTCATGATTTTGAACACCGCTTCATGATCCTCCTATTTTTCAGACCGTTTCATGCTCTTCATATTTTTGACCCCTTTTGAAGCTCTTCATATTTTTCACACTTTTTAAGGCTCTTCATGTTTTTGAACACCACTTCATGCTTCTCCTATTTTTCAGACCGTTTCATGCTCCTCATGAATTTCACACCTTTTGAAGCTCTTCACATTTTTCACATTTTTTCAGGCTCCTCATGTTTTTGATCACCGTTTCATGCTCTTCATAATTTTCAGAACGTTTCATGCTCCTCATAATTTTGACACCTTTTGAAGCTCTTCATATTTTTCACACTTTTACAGGCTCTTCATGATTTTGAACACCGCTTCATGCTCCTCCTATCTTTCAGACCGTTTCATGCTTCTCATATTTTTGACACAATTTGAAGCTCTTAATATTGTTCACAACTTTTCAGACTCTTCATGTTTTTGAACACCGCTCATGATCCTCCAAATTTTCAGACCGTTTCATGCTCGTCATATTTTTAACACCTTTTGAAGCTCTTCATATTTTTCACACCTTTTCAGGCTCTTCATGTTTTTCCACACCACTTCATGCTTCTCCTATTTTTCAGAAAGCTTTCATGCTCCTCATGAATATCACACCTTTTGAAGCTATTCATATTTTTCACACCTTTTCAAGCTCTTCACGTTTTTGAACAACGCTTCATGCTCCTCCTATTTTTCAGACCGTTACATGCTCCTCGTATTTTTGACACCTTTTGAAGCTCTTCATATTTTTCACAACTTTTCAGGCTCTTCATATTTTTGAACACCACTTCATGCTCCTCCTATTTTTCAGACAATTTCATGCTCCTCATATTTTTCACACCTTTTCAGACTCTTCATGTTTTTGAACACCACTTCATGCTCCTCTTATTTTTCAGAGAGTTCAGGCTCCTCATGTATTTCAAACCTTTTGAAGCTCTTCATATTTTTCACACCTTTTCAGGCTCTTCATGTTTTTCCACACCACTTCATGCTTCTCCTATTTTTCAGACCGTTTCATGCTCCTCATGAATTTCACACCTTTTGAAGCTCTTCATATTTTTCACAACTTTTCAGGCTTTTCATGTTTCTGATCAACGTTTCATACTCCTCCTATCTTTCAGACCGTTTCATGCTTCTCATATTTTTGACACCATTTGAAGCTCTTCATATTTTTCACACCTTTTCAGGCTCCTCATGTTTTTGAACACCGCTCATGATCCTTCAAATTTTCAGACCGTTTCATGCTCTTCATATTTTTGACACCTTTTGAAACTCCTCATATTTTTCACACCTTTTCTGGTTCTTCATGTTTTTGCACACCACTTCATGCTTCTCGTATTTTTCAGACCATTTCATGCTCCTCATTAATTTCACACCATTTGAAGCTCTTCATATTTTTCAAACGTTTGCAGGCTGTTCATTTTTTTCAACACTGCTTCTTGCTCCTCCTATTTTTCAGACCGTTTCATGCTCCTCATATTTTTGACACGTTTTGAAGCTCTTCATATTTTTCACACCTTTTCAGGCTCTTCATGATTTTGAACACCGCTTCATGATCCTCCTATTTTACAGACCGTTTCATGCTCTTCATATTTTTGACCCCTTTTGAAGCTCTTCAGATTTTTACACCTTTTCAGGCTCATCATATTTTTCAACACCGTTTCATGCTGCTTCTATTTTTCAGGCCGTTTCATGCTCCTCATATTTTTCATACCTTTTGAAGCTCTTCATATTTTTCACAGCTTTTCAGGCTCTTCATGTTTTTCAACACCATTTCATGCCGCATCTATTTTTCAGACCGTTTCATGCTCCTCATATTTTTCACACCTTTTGAAGCCCTTCATATTTTTCACAACTTTTCAGGCTCTTCATGTTTTTCAACACCATTTCATGCCGCATCTATTTTTCAGACCGTTTCATGCTCCTCATATTTTTCACACCTTTTGAAGCTCTTCATATTTTTCACACCTTTTCAGGCTCTTCATGTTTTTCCACACCACTTCATGCTTCTATTTTTCAGCTCGTTTCATGCTCCTCATGTATTTCACACCTTATGAGGCTCTTCATATTTTTCACACCTTTTCACTCTCTTCATGTTTTTCAACACAATTTCATGCCGCATCTATTTTTCAGACCGTTTCATGCTCATCTCATTTTTGACACCTTTTGAAGCTTTTCATATTTTTCACAACTTTTTAGGCTCTTCATGTTTTTGAACACCGCTTCATGCTCCTCCTATTTTCCAGAGAGTGTCATGCTCCTAATGTATTTCACTCCTTTTGAAGCTCTTCATATTTTTCACACCTTTTCAGGCTCTTCATGTTTTTCCACACCACTTCATGCTTCTATTTTTCAGCTCGTTTCATGCTCCTCATGTATTTCACACCTTATGAGGCTCTTCATATTTTTCACACCTTTTCACTCTCTTCATGTTTTTCAACACCATTTCATTCCGCATCTATTTTTCAGATCGTTTCATGCTCCTCATATTTTTCACACCTTTTGAAGCTCTTCATATTTTTCACAACTTTTCAAGCTCTTCATGTTTTTGAACACCACTTCATGCTCCTCCTATATTTCAGAGAGTTTAATGCTCCTCATGTATTTCACACCTTTTGAAGCTCTTCATATTTTTCACAACTTTTCAGGCTCTTCATGTTTTTCCACACCACTTCATGCTTCTATTTTTCAGCTCGTGTCATGCTCCTCATGTATTTCACACCTTTTGAAGCTCTTCATATTTTTCACACTTTTTCACTCTCTTCATGGTTTTCAACACCATTTCATGCCGCATCTATTTTTCAGACCGTTTCATGCTCCTCATATTTTTCACACCTTTTGAAGCTCTTCATATTTTTCACAACTTTACAAGCTCTTCATGTTTTTGAACACCACTTCATGCTCCTCCTATTTTTCAGAGAGTTTAATGCTCCTCATGTATTTCACACCTTTTGAAGCTCTTCATATTTTTCACACTTTTTCAGGCTCTTCATGTTTTCCACACCACTTCATGCTTCTCCTATTTTTCAGACCGTTTCATGCTCCTCATGAATTTCACACCTTTTGAAGCTATTCATATTTTTCACAATTTTTCAGGCTCTTCATGTTTCTGATCACCGTTTCATGCTCCTCCTATCTTTCAGACCGTTTCATGCTTCTCATATTTTTGACACCATTTGAAGCTCTTCATATTTTTCACACCTTTTCAGGCTCTTCATGTTTTTGAACACCGCTCATGATCCTCCAAATTTTCAGACCGTTTCATGCTCTTCATATTTTTGACACCTTTTGAAGCTCTTCATATTTTTCACACCTTTTCAGGCTCTTCATGTTTTTCCACACCACTTCATGCTTCTCGTATTTTTCAGACCGTTTCATGCTCCTCATGAATTTCACACCTTTTGAAGCTCTTCATATTTTTCACAACTTTTCAGGCCCTTTGGTTTCTGATCACCGTTTCATGCTCCTCCTATCTTTCAGACCGTTTCATGCTTCTCATATTTTTGACACCATTTGAAGCTCTTCATATTTTTCACACCTTTTCAGGCTCTTCATGTTTTTGAACACCGCTCATGATCCTCCAAATTTTCAGACCGTTTCATGCTCTTCATATTTTTGACACCTTTTGAAGCTCTTCATATTTTTCACACCTTTTCAGGCTCTTCATGTTTTTCCACAACACTTCATGCTTCTCGTATTTTTCAGACCGTTTCATGCTCCTCATGAATTTCACACCTTTTGAAGCTCTTCATATTTTTCACAACTTTTCAGGCTCTTCATGTTTCTGATCACCGTTTCATGCTCCTCCTATCTTTCAGACCGTTTCATGCTTCTATATTTTTGACACCATTTGAAGCTCTTCATATTTTTCACACCTTTTCAGGCTCCTCATATTTTTGATCACCGTTTCATGCTCCTACTATTTTTCAGAACGTTACATGGTCCTCGTATTTTTGACACCATTTGAAGCTCTTCATATTTTTCACACCTTTTCAGGCTCTTCATGTTTTTCCACACCACTTCATGCTTCTCATATTTTTCAGACCGTTTAATGCTTCTCATGTATTTCACACCTTTTGAAGCTCTTCATATTTTTCACACCTTTTCAGGCTCCTCATGTTTTCGATCACCGTTTCATGTTCCTCCTATTTTTCAGACCGTTTCATGCTCCTCATAATTTTGACACCTTTTGAAGCTCTTCATATTTTTAACACGTTTTCAGGCTCTTCATGATTTTGAACACCGCTCATGATCCTCCAAATTTTCAGACCGTTTCATGCTCGTCATATTTTTAACACCTTTTGAAGCTCTTCATATTTTTCACACCTTTTCAGGCTCTTCATGTTTTTCCACACCACTTCATGCTTCTCCTATTTTTCAGAAAGCTTTCATGCTCCTCATGAATATCACACCTTTTGAAGCTATTCATATTTTTCACACCTTTTCAAGCTCTTCACGTTTTTGAACAACGCTTCATGCTCCTCCTATTTTTCAGACCGTTACATTCTCCTCGTATTTTTGACACCTTTTGAAGCTCTTCATATTTTTCACAACTTTTCAGGCTCTTCATGTTTTTGAACACCACTTTATGCTCCTCCTATTTTTCAGACAATTTCATGCTCCTCATATTTTTCACACCTTTTTAGGCTCTTCATGTTTTTGAACACTGCTTCATGCTCCTCCTATTTTTCACACCGTATACTGCTCCTCATATTTTTCACACCTATTGCAGCTCTTCATATTTTTCACACCTTTTCAGGCTCTTCATGATTTTGAACACCGCTTCATGATCCTCCTATTTTACAGACCGTTTCATGCTCTTCATATTTTTGACCCCTTTTGAAGCTCTTCAGATTTTTACACCTTTTCAGGCTCATCATATTTTTCAACACCGTTTCATGCTGCTTCTATTTTTCAGGCCGTTTCATGCTCCTCATATTTTTCATACCTTTTGAAGCTCTTCATATTTTTCACAACTTTTCAGGCTCTTCATGTTTTTCAACACCATTTCATGCCGCATCTATTTTTCAGACCGTTTCATGCTCCTCATATTTTTCACACCTTTTGAAGCCCTTCATATTTTTCACAACTTTTCAGGCTCTTCATGTTTTTCAACACCATTTCATGCCGCATCTATTTTTCAGACCGTTTCATGCTCCTCATATTTTTCACACCTTTTGAAGCTCTTCATATTTTTCACACCTTTTCAGGCTCTTCATGTTTTTCCACACCACTTCATGCTTCTATTTTTCAGCTCGTTTCATGCTCCTCATGTATTTCACACCTTATGAGGCTCTTCATATTTTTCACACCTTTTCACTCTCTTCATGTTTTTCAACACCATTTCATGCCGCATCTATTTTTCAGACCGTTTCATGCTCATCTCATTTTTGACACCTTTTGAAGCTTTTCATATTTTTCACAACTTTTTAGGCTCTTCATGTTTTTGAACACCGCTTCATGCTCCTCCTATTTTCCAGAGAGTGTCATGCTCCTAATGTATTTCACTCCTTTTGAAGCTCTTCATATTTTTCACACCTTTTCAGGCTCTTCATGTTTTTCCACACCACTTCATGCTTCTATTTTTCAGCTCGTTTCATGCTCCTCATGTATTTCACACCTTATGAGGCTCTTCATATTTTTCACACCTTTTCACTCTCTTCATGTTTTTCAACACCATTTCATTCCGCATCTATTTTTCAGATCGTTTCATGCTCCTCATATTTTTCACACCTTTTGAAGATCTTCATATTTTTCACAACTTTTCAAGCTCTTCATGTTTTTGAACACCACTTCATGCTCCTCCTATATTTCAGAGAGTTTAATGCTCCTCATGTATTTCACACCTTTTGAAGCTCTTCATATTTTTCACACTTTTTCAGGCTCTTCATGTTTTCCACACCACTTCATGCTTCTCCTATTTTTCAGACCGTTTCATGCTCCTCATGAATTTCACACCTTTTGAAGCTATTCATATTTTTCACAATTTTTCAGGCTCTTCATGTTTCTGATCACCGTTTCATGCTCCTCCTATCTTTCAGACCGTTTCATGCTTCTCATATTTTTGACACCATTTGAAGCTCTTCATATTTTTCACACCTTTTCAGGCTCTTCATGTTTTTGAACACCGCTCATGATCCTCCAAATTTTCAGACCGTTTCATGCTCTTCATATTTTTGACACCTTTTGAAGCTCTTCATATTTTTCACACCTTTTCAGGCTCTTCATGTTTTTCCACACCACTTCATGCTTCTCGTATTTTTCAGACCGTTTCATGCTCCTCATGAATTTCACACCTTTTGAAGCTCTTCATATTTTTCACAACTTTTCAGGCCCTTTGGTTTCTGATCACCGTTTCATGCTCCTCCTATCTTTCAGACCGTTTCATGCTTCTCATATTTTTGACACCATTTGAAGCTCTTCATATTTTTCACACCTTTTCAGGCTCTTCATGTTTTTGAACACCGCTCATGATCCTCCAAATTTTCAGACCGTTTCATGCTCTTCATATTTTTGACACCTTTTGAAGCTCTTCATATTTTTCACACCTTTTCAGGCTCTTCATGTTTTTCCACAACACTTCATGCTTCTCGTATTTTTCAGACCGTTTCATGCTCCTCATGAATTTCACACCTTTTGAAGCTCTTCATATTTTTCACAACTTTTCAGGCTCTTCATGTTTCTGATCACCGTTTCATGCTCCTCCTATCTTTCAGACCGTTTCATGCTTCTATATTTTTGACACCATTTGAAGCTCTTCATATTTTTCACACCTTTTCAGGCTCCTCATATTTTTGATCACCGTTTCATGCTCCTACTATTTTTCAGAACGTTACATGGTCCTCGTATTTTTGACACCATTTGAAGCTCTTCATATTTTTCACACCTTTTCAGGCTCTTCATGTTTTTCCACACCACTTCATGCTTCTCATATTTTTCAGACCGTTTAATGCTTCTCATGTATTTCACACCTTTTGAAGCTCTTCATATTTTTCACACCTTTTCAGGCTCCTCATGTTTTCGATCACCGTTTCATGTTCCTCCTATTTTTCAGACCGTTTCATGCTCCTCATAATTTTGACACCTTTTGAAGCTCTTCATATTTTTAACACGTTTTCAGGCTCTTCATGATTTTGAACACCGCTCATGATCCTCCAAATTTTCAGACCGTTTCATGCTCGTCATATTTTTAACACCTTTTGAAGCTCTTCATATTTTTCACACCTTTTCAGGCTCTTCATGTTTTTCCACACCACTTCATGCTTCTCCTATTTTTCAGAAAGCTTTCATGCTCCTCATGAATATCACACCTTTTGAAGCTATTCATATTTTTCACACCTTTTCAAGCTCTTCACGTTTTTGAACAACGCTTCATGCTCCTCCTATTTTTCAGACCGTTACATGCTCCTCGTATTTTTGACACCTTTTGAAGCTCTTCATATTTTTCACAACTTTTCAGGCTCTTCATGTTTTTGAACACCACTTTATGCTCCTCCTATTTTTCAGACAATTTCATGCTCCTCATATTTTTCACACCTTTTTAGGCTCTTCATGTTTTTGAACACTGCTTCATGCTCCTCCTATTTTTCACACCGTATACTGCTCCTCATATTTTTCACACCTATTGCAGCTCTTCATATTTTTCACACCTTTTCAGGCTCTTCATGATTTTGAACACCGCTTCATGATCCTCCTATTTTACAGACCGTTTCATGCTCTTCATATTTTTGACGCCTTTTGAAGCTCTTCATATTTTTCACACCTTTTCAGGCTCATCATATTTTTCAACACCGTTTCATGCTGCTTCTATTTTTCAGGCCGTTTCATGCTCCTCATATTTTTCATACCTTTTGAAGCTCTTCATATTTTTCACAACTTTTCAGGCTCTTCATGTTTTTCAACACCATTTCATGCGGCATCTATTTTTCAGACCGTTTCATGCTCCTCATATTTTTCACACCTTTTGAAGCTCTTCATATTTTTCACAACTTTTCAGGCTCTTCATGTTTTTGAACACCACTTCATGCTCCTCCTATTTTTCAGAGAGTTTCATGCTCCTCATGTATTTCACACCTTTTGAAGCTCTTCATATTTTTCACACCTTTTCAGGCTCTTCATGTTTTTCCACACCACTTCATGCTTCTCCTATTTTTCAGACCGTTTCATGCTCCTCATGAATTTCACACATTTTGAAGCTCTTCATATTTTTCACAACTTTTCAGGCTTTTCATGTTTCTGATCAACGTTTCATACTCCTCGTATCTTTCAGACCGTTTCATGCTTCTCATATTTTTGACACCATTTGAAGCTCTTCATATTTTTCACACCTTTTCAGGCTCCTCATGTTTTTGAACACCGCTCATGATCCCTCAAATTTTCAGACCGTTTCATGCTCTTCATATTTTTGACACCTTTTGAAACTCTTCATATTTTTCACACCTTTTCAGGTTCTTCATGTTTTTGCACACCACTTCATGCTTCTCGTATTTTTCAGACCGTTTCATGCTCCTCATTAATTTCACACCATTTGAAGCTCTTCATATTTTTCAAAAGTTTGCAGGTTGTTCATTTTTTTCAACACCCATTCTTGCACCTCCTATTTTTCAGACCGTTTCATGCTCCTCATATTTTTGTCACCATTTGAAGCTCTTCATATTTTTCACACCTTTTCAGGCTCCTCATGTTTTTGAACACCGCTCATGATCCTTCAAATTTTCAGACCGTTTCATGCTCTTCATATTTTTGACACCTTTTGAAACTCTTCATATTTTTCACACCTTTTCAGGTTCTTCATGTTTTTGCACACAACTTCATGCTTCTCGTGTTTTTCAGACCGTTTCATGCTCCTCATTAATTTCACACCATTTGAAGCTCTTCATATTTTTCAAACGTTTGCAGGCTGTTCATTTTTTTCAACACCGCTTCTTGCACCTCCTATTTTTCAGACCATTTCATGCTCCTCATATTTTTGACACGTTTTGAAGCTCTTCATATTTTTCACACCTTTTCAGGATCTTCATGATTTTGAACACCGCTTCATGATCCTCCTGTTTTACAGACCGTTTCATGCTCTTCATATTTTTGACCCCTTTTGAAGCTCTTCATATTTTTCACACATTTTCAGGCTCTTCATGTTTTTCCACACCGCTTCATCCTTCTCCTATTTTTCAGACCGTTTTATGCTCCTCGTATTTTTCACACCTTTTGAAGCTCTTCATATTTTTCAACCTTTCTAGGCTCTTCATGTTTTTGAACACGGTTTCATGCTCCTCCTATTTTTCAAACTGTGTCATGCTCATCTCATTTTTAACAACTTTTGAAGCTCTTCATATTTTTCACACCTTATGAAGCTCTTCATATTTCTCAAAGGTTTTCAGGCTCTTCATGTTTTTCAACACCCCTTCTTGCTCATCCTATATTTCAGACCGTTTCATGCTTCTCTCATTTCTAACACATTTTGAAGCTCTTCATATATTTCTCACATTTTCAGGCTCTTCATGTTTTTCAACACCACTTCATGCTCCTCGTATTTTTCAGACCGTTTCATACTCATCTCGCATTTGACACATTTTGAAGCTCTTCATATTTTCCACACCTTATGAAGCTCTTCATATTTTTCAAACGTTTTCAGGCTCTTAATCTTTTTCAACACCGCTTCTTGCTCCTCCTATTTTTCAGACCGTTTCATGCTCCTCATATTTTTGACACCTTTTGAAGCTCTTCATATTTTTCACACCTTTTCAGGCTCTTCATGTTTTTGAACACCGTTTCATGCTCCTCCTATTTTTCAGACCGTTTCATGCTCCTCATATTTTTGACACCTTTTGAAGCTCTTCATATTTTTCACACCTTTTCAGGCTCTTCATGTTTTTCAAAGCCACTTCATGCTTCTCCTATTTTTCAGACCGTTTCATGCTCCTCTCATTTCTGACACCTTTTAAAGCTCTTCATATTTTTCACACCTTTTCAGGCTCTTCATGTTTTTCAAAGCCACTTCATGCTTCTCCTATTTTTCAGACCGTTTCATGGTCATCTCATTTTTGACACCTTTTGAAGCTCTTCATATTTTTCACACCTTTTGAATCTCTTCGTATTTCTCAAACGTTTTCAGGCTCTTCATGTTTTTCAACACCCCTTCTTGCTCATCCTATTTTTCAGACCGTTTCATGTTTCTATCATTTCTGACAACTTTTGAAGCTCTTCATATATTTCACACATTTTCAGGCTCTTCATGTTTTTCAACACCACTTCATGCTTCTCCTATTTTTCAGACCGTTTCATGCTCATCTCATTTTTGACACCTTTTGAAGCTCTTCATATTTTTCACACCTTTTGAATCTCTTCGTATTTCTCAAACGTTTTCAGTCTCTTCATGTTTTTCATCACCACTTCATGCTCCTCCTATTTTTCATACCGTTTCATGCTCATCTCACTTTTGACACGTTTTGAAGCTCTTCATATTTTCCACACCTTTTGAAGCTCTTCATATTTTTCATATTTTTAAAGCTCTTCATATTTTCACACGTTTTCAGACTCTTCATGTTTTTCAAAACCGCTTCATGTGCCTCCTATTTTTCAGAGAGTTTCAGGCTCCTCATGTATTTCACACCTTTTGAAGCTCTTCATATTTTTCACATCTTTTCAGGCTCTTCATGTTTTTGAACACCGTATCATGCTGCTCCTATTTTTCAGACCATTTAATGCTCCGCATATTTTTGACATTTTTTGAAGCTCTTCATATTTTTCACACCTTTTCAGGCTCTTCATGTTTTTGAACACGATTTCAGGCTCCTCCTATTTTTCGGACTGTTTCATGCTCATCTCATTTTTGACACCTTTTGAAGCTCTTCATAATTTTCACACCTTTTGAATCTCTTCATATTTCTCAAACGTTTTCACGCTCTTCATGTTTTTCAACACCCCTTCTTGCTCATCCTATTTTTCAGACCGTTTCATGTTTCTATCATTTCTGACAACTTTTGAAGCTCTTCATATATTTCACACATTTTCAGGCTCTGCATGTTTTTTCACACCGCTTCATGGTCCTGCCATTTTTTAGACTGTTTCATCCTCCTCATATTTTTGACACATTTTGAAGCTCTTGATATATTTCACACCTTCTCAGGTTCTTCATTTTTTTGAACACCACTTCTTGCTCCTCCTATTTTTCAGACCGTTTCATGCTCATCTCATTTTTGACACCTTTTGAAGCTCTTCATATATTTGACACCTTTTGAAGCTCTTCATATTTTTCACACTTTTTCAGGCTCTTCATGTTTTTCAACAACACTTCATGCTCCTCCTGTTTTTTAGACCGTTTCAAGCACCTCTTATGTTTGACACCTTTTGAAATTCTTCATATTTTTCACACTTTTTCAGGCTCTTCATGTTTTTGAAAACCGTTTCATGATCCTCCTATTTTACAGACGGTTTCATGCTCCTCATATATTTCACACTTTTTGAAGCTATTCATATTTTTCACACCTTTTCAGGCTCCTCATGTTTTTGAACACCGCTTCATGCTCCTCCTATTGTTCAGACCGTTTCATGCTCCTCATGTACTTGACACCTTTTGAAGCTCTTCATATTTTACACACCTTTTCAGGCTCTTCATGTTTTTCAACACGACTTCATGTTCCTCCTGTTTTTCAGACCGTTTCATGTTCCTCATATTTTTCACACCTTTTGAAGCTCTTCATATATTTCACAACTTTTAAACCTCTTCATGTTTTTTAACACCGCTTCATGCTCCTCCTATTTTTCAGACCGTTTCATGCTCGTCATATTTTTCACACCTTTTGAAGCTCTTCATATATTTCACACCTTTTAAACCTCTTCATGTTTTTTAACACCGCTTCATGCTCCTCCTATTTTCAAGACCGTTTCATACTCCTCATATATTTCATACCTTTTGAAGCTCTTTATATTTTTCACACCTTTTGAAGCTCTTCATATTTTTCACACGTTTTCAGGCTCTTCATGTGTTTCAACACCGTTTCATGCTGCTTCTATTTTTCAGACCGTTTCATGCTCCTCATATTTTTCACACCTTTTGAATCTCTTCATATTTTTCACACCTTTTCAGGCTCTTCATGTTTTTGAACACAGCTTCATGCTCCACCTATTTATCAGACCGTTTCATGCTCCTCATATTTTTGACACCTTTTGCAGCTCTTTATATTTTCACATTATTTCAGGCTCTTCATGATTTTCAACACCGTTTCATGTTATTCCTATTTTTCAGACCGTTTAATGCTCATCTCATTTTTGACACCTTTTGAAGCTTTTCATATTTTTCACAACTTTTCAGGCTCTTCATGATTTTGAACACCGCTTCATGCTCCTCCTATTTTTCAGAGAGTTACATGCTCCTCATGTATTTCACACCTTTTGAAGATCTTCATATTTTCCACACCTTTTCAGGCTATTCTTGTTTTTGAACACCGCTTCATCCTCCACCTATTTTTAAGAGGGTTGCATGCTCGTCATATTTTTGACATATTTTGAAGCTCTTCATAATTTTCACACCTTTTCAGGCTCTTCATGTTTTTGAACACCGCTTCATGCTCGTCCTATTTTTCAAACCGTTTCATGCTCCTGATATTTTTGACACCTTTTGAAGCTCTTCATATTTTTCACACCTTTTCAGGCTCTTCATTTTTTTCAACACCACTTCATGCTCCTCCTATTTTTCAGACCGTTTCATGCAGATCTCCTTTTTGACACCTTTTGAAGCTCTTCATATTTTTCAAACTTTCTGAAGCTCTTCATATTTTTCACACGTTTTCAGGCTCTTCATGTTTTTCAACACCGCTTCATGCTCCTCCTATTTTTCAGACCGTTTCATGCTCCTCATATTTTTGACACCTTTTGAAGCTCTATATATTTTTCACACATTTTCAGGCTCTTTATGTTTTTGAACACCGCTTCATGGTCCTCCTAATTTTCAGGACTTTTCATGCTCCTCATATAATTCACACCTTTTGAAGCTCTTCATATTTTTCACACCTTTTCAGGCTCTTCATGTTTTTCAACACCGTTTCATGCTCCTCCTATTTTTCAGACTGTTTCATGCTCCTCATAATTTTGACACCTTTTGAAGCTCTTCATATTTTTCACACCTTTTGAAGCTGTTCATATATTTCACACCTTTTCAGGCTCTTGATGTTTTTCAACACCACTTCATGCTCCTCCTATTTTTCACACCCTTTCATGCTAATCTAATTTTTGACACCTTTTGAAGCTCTTCATATTTTTCACACCTTTTGAAGGTCTTCATATTTTTCACATCGTTTCAGGCTGTTCATGTTTTTGAACACCGCTTATGCTCGTCCTATTTTTCAGACCGTTTCATGTTCCTCATATTTTTGACACCTTTTGAAGCTCTTCATATTTTTCACAGCTTTTCATGCTCTTCATGTTTTTCAACACCGCTTCCTGATCCTCCTATTTTTCGGACCGTTTCATGCTCCTCATATTTTTGACACCTTTTGAAGCTCTTCATATTTTTCCCACCTTTTGAAGCTCTTCATATTTTTCACACGTTTTCAGGCTCTTCATTTTTTTCAACACCGTTTCATGCTGCTTCTATTTTTCAGACCGTTTCATGCTCCTCATATTTTTCACACATTTTGAAGCTCTTCATATTTTTCACACTTTTTCAGGCTCTTTATGTTTTTGAACACAGCTTCATCTTACTCCTATTTTTCAGACCGTTCCATGCTCCTCATATTTTTGACACCTTTTGAAGTTCTTCATATTTTTCTCACCTTTTCAGGCTGTTCATGTTTTTCAACACTGTTTCATGCTCCTCCTATTTTTCAGACCGTTTCATGCTCATCTCATTTTTTACACCTTTTGAAGCTCTTCATATTTTTCACACCTTTTGAAGCTCTTCATATATTTCACACCTTTCCAGGCTATTCATGTTTTCAATACCACTTGATGCTACTCCTATTTTTCAGACCGTTTCATGCTCCTTATATTTTTGACAAATTTTGAAGCTCTTCATATTTTTCACACCTTTTCAGGCTCTTCATATTTTGAAACACCACTTCTTGCTCCTCCTATTTTTCAGTCCGTTTCATGCACATCTCATTTTTTACACCTTTTGAAGCTCTTCATATTTTTCACACTTTATGAAGCTCTTCATATTTTTCACACGTTTTCAAGCTTTTCATGTTTTTCAACACCGCTTCATGGTCCTCCTATTTTTCAGACCGTTTCATGCCCCTCATATTTTTCACACATTTTGAAGTTCTTCATATTTTCCACACCTTTTCAGGCTCTTAATGTTTTTGAACACAGCTTTATGCTCCTCCTATTTTTCAGACCGTTTCATGCTCCTCATGAATTTCACACATTTTGAAGCTCTTCATATTTTTCACCACTTTTGAAGCTCTTCATATATTTCACACCTTTTCAGGCTCTTCATGTTTTTCAAAGCCACTTCATGCTACTCCTATTTTTCAGACCGTTTCATGCTCCTCATATTTTGGACACCTTTTGAAGCTCTTCATATTTTTCACACCTTTTCAGGCTCTTCATGTTTTTCAAAGCCACTTCATGCTACTCCTATTTTTCAGACCGTTTCATGCTCCTCTCATTTCTGACACCTTTTGAAGCTCTTCATATTTTTGACACCTTTTGAAGCTCTTCATATTTCTCACACTTTTTCAGGCTCTTCATCTTTTTCAACACCACTTCATGCTCCTCATCTTTTTCATACCGTTTCATGCTCATCTCATTTTTTACACATTTTGAAGCTCTTCATATATTTCACTCCTTTTGAAGCTCTTCATATTTTTGACAACTTTTTAGGCTCTTCATGTTTTTCAACACCACTTCATGCTCCTCCTTTATTTCAGACCGTTTCATGCTCCTCATATTTTTCACACCTTTTGAAGCTCTTTATATTTTTCACACCTTTTCATGCTCTTCAGGTTTTTCAACACCACTTCATGCACCTCCTATTTTTCAGACCGTTTCATGCTCCTCATATTTTTGACACCTTTTGAAATCTTCATATATTTCACACCTTTTCAGGCTCCTCATTTTTTTGAACACAACTTCATGCTCCTCCTATTTTTCAGACCGTTTCATGTTCATCTCTTTTTTGACACCTTTTGAAGCTCTTCATATATTTGACACCTTTTGAAGCTCTTCATATTTTTGACAACTTTTTAGGCTCTTCATGTTTTTCAACACCACTTCATGCTCCTCCTTTATTTCAGACCGTTTCATGCTCCTCATGTATTTCACACCTTTTGAAGCTCTTCATATTTTTCACAACTTTTCAGGCTCTTCATGTTTCTGATCACCGTTTCATGCTCCTCCTATCTTTCAGACCGTTTCATGCTTCTAATATTCTTGATGCCTTTTGAAGCTCTTCATATTTATCACACCTTTTCAGGCTTCTCATGTTTTTGATCACCGTTTCATGCTCCTCCTATTTTTCAGACCGTTTCATGCTCCTCATAATTTTGACACCTTTTGAAGCTCTTCATATTTTTAACACGTTTTCAGGCTCCTCATGATTTTGAACACCGCTTCATGATCCTCCTATTTTTCAGACCGTTTCATGCTCTTCATATTTTTGACCCCTTTTGAAGCTCTTCATATTTTTCACACTTTTTAAGGCTCTTCATGTTTTTGAACACCACTTCATGCTTCTCCTATTTTTCAGACCGTTTCATGCTCCTCATGAATTTCACACCTTTTGAAGCTCTTCACATTTTTCACATTTTTTCAGGCTCCTCATGTTTTTGATCACCGTTTCATGCTCTTCATAATTTTCAGAACGTTTCATGCTCCTCATAATTTTGACACCTTTTGAAGCTCTTCATATTTTTCACACTTTTACAGGCTCTTCATGATTTTGAACACCGCTTCATGCTCCTCCTATCTTTCAGACCGTTTCATGCTTCTCATATTTTTGACACAATTTGAAGCTCTTAATATTGTTCACAACTTTTCAGACTCTTCATGTTTTTGAACACCGCTCATGATCCTCCAAATTTTCAGACCGTTTCATGCTCGTCATATTTTTAACACCTTTTGAAGCTCTTCATATTTTTCACACCTTTTCAGGCTCTTCATGTTTTTCCACACCACTTCATGCTTCTCCTATTTTTCAGAAAGCTTTCATGCTCCTCATGAATATCACACCTTTTGAAGCTATTCATATTTTTCACACCTTTTCAAGCTCTTCACGTTTTTGAACAACGCTTCATGCTCCTCCTATTTTTCAGACCGTTACATGCTCCTCGTATTTTTGACACCTTTTGAAGCTCTTCATATTTTTCACAACTTTTCAGGCTCTTCATATTTTTGAACACCACTTCATGCTCCTCCTATTTTTCAGACAATTTCATGCTCCTCATATTTTTCACACCTTTTCAGACTCTTCATGTTTTTGAACACCACTTCATGCTCCTCTTATTTTTCAGAGAGTTCAGGCTCCTCATGTATTTCAAACCTTTTGAAGCTCTTCATATTTTTCACACCTTTTCAGGCTCTTCATGTTTTTCCACACCACTTCATGCTTCTCCTATTTTTCAGACCGTTTCATGCTCCTCATGAATTTCACACCTTTTGAAGCTCTTCATATTTTTCACAACTTTTCAGGCTTTTCATGTTTCTGATCAACGTTTCATACTCCTCCTATCTTTCAGACCGTTTCATGCTTCTCATATTTTTGACACCATTTGAAGCTCTTCATATTTTTCACACCTTTTCAGGCTCCTCATGTTTTTGAACACCGCTCATGATCCTTCAAATTTTCAGACCGTTTCATGCTCTTCATATTTTTGACACCTTTTGAAACTCCTCATATTTTTCACACCTTTTCAGGTTCTTCATGTTTTTGCACACCACTTCATGCTTCTCGTATTTTTCAGACCATTTCATGCTCCTCATTAATTTCACACCATTTGAAGCTCTTCATATTTTTCAAACGTTTGCAGGCTGTTCATTTTTTTCAACACTGCTTCTTGCTCCTCCTATTTTTCAGACCGTTTCATGCTCCTCATATTTTTGACACGTTTTGAAGCTCTTCATATTTTTCACACCTTTTCAGGCTCTTCATGATTTTGAACACCGCTTCATGATCCTCCTATTTTACAGACCGTTTCATGCTCTTCATATTTTTGACCCCTTTTGAAGCTCTTCAGATTTTTACACCTTTTCAGGCTCATCATATTTTTCAACACCGTTTCATGCTGCTTCTATTTTTCAGGCCGTTTCATGCTCCTCATATTTTTCATACCTTTTGAAGCTCTTCATATTTTTCACAACTTTTCAGGCTCTTCATGTTTTTCAACACCATTTCATGCCGCATCTATTTTTCAGACCGTTTCATGCTCCTCATATTTTTCACACCTTTTGAAGCCCTTCATATTTTTCACAACTTTTCAGGCTCTTCATGTTTTTCAACACCATTTCATGCCGCATCTATTTTTCAGACCGTTTCATGCTCCTCATATTTTTCACACCTTTTGAAGCTCTTCATATTTTTCACACCTTTTCAGGCTCTTCATGTTTTTCCACACCACTTCATGCTTCTATTTTTCAGCTCGTTTCATGCTCCTCATGTATTTCACACCTTATGAGGCTCTTCATATTTTTCACACCTTTTCACTCTCTTCATGTTTTTCAACACCATTTCATGCCGCATCTATTTTTCAGACCGTTTCATGCTCATCTCATTTTTGACACCTTTTGAAGCTTTTCATATTTTTCACAACTTTTTAGGCTCTTCATGTTTTTGAACACCGCTTCATGCTCCTCCTATTTTCCAGAGAGTGTCATGCTCCTAATGTATTTCACTCCTTTTGAAGCTCTTCATATTTTTCACACCTTTTCAGGCTCTTCATGTTTTTCCACACCACTTCATGCTTCTATTTTTCAGCTCGTTTCATGCTCCTCATGTATTTCACACCTTATGAGGCTCTTCATATTTTTCACACCTTTTCACTCTCTTCATGTTTTTCAACACCATTTCATTCCGCATCTATTTTTCAGATCGTTTCATGCTCCTCATATTTTTCACACCTTTTGAAGCTCTTCATATTTTTCACAACTTTTCAAGCTCTTCATGTTTTTGAACACCACTTCATGCTCCTCCTATATTTCAGAGAGTTTAATGTTCCTCATGTATTTCACACCTTTTGAAGCTCTTCATATTTTTCACAACTTTTCCGGCTCTTCATGTTTTTCCACACCACTTCATGCTTCTATTTTTCAGCTCGTGTCATGCTCCTCATGTATTTCACACCTTTTGAAGCTCTTCATATTTTTCACACTTTTTCACTCTCTTCATGGTTTTCAACACCATTTCATGCCGCATCTATTTTTCAGACCGTTTCATGCTCCTCATATTTTTCACACCTTTTGAAGCTCTTCATATTTTTCACAACTTTACAAGCTCTTCATGTTTTTGAACACCACTTCATGCTCCTCCTATTTTTCAGAGAGTTTAATGCTCCTCATGTATTTCACACCTTTTGAAGCTCTTCATATTTTTCACACTTTTTCAGGCTCTTCATGTTTTCCACACCACTTCATGCTTCTCCTATTTTTCAGACCGTTTCATGCTCCTCATGAATTTCACACCTTTTGAAGCTATTCATATTTTTCACAATTTTTCAGGCTCTTCATGTTTCTGATCACCGTTTCATGCTCCTCCTATCTTTCAGACCGTTTCATGCTTCTCATATTTTTGACACCATTTGAAGCTCTTCATATTTTTCACACCTTTTCAGGCTCTTCATGTTTTTGAACACCGCTCATGATCCTCCAAATTTTCAGACCGTTTCATGCTCTTCATATTTTTGACACCTTTTGAAGCTCTTCATATTTTTCACACCTTTTCAGGCTCTTCATGTTTTTCCACACCACTTCATGCTTCTCGTATTTTTCAGACCGTTTCATGCTCCTCATGAATTTCACACCTTTTGAAGCTCTTCATATTTTTCACAACTTTTCAGGCCCTTTGGTTTCTGATCACCGTTTCATGCTCCTCCTATCTTTCAGACCGTTTCATGCTTCTCATATTTTTGACACCATTTGAAGCTCTTCATATTTTTCACACCTTTTCAGGCTCTTCATGTTTTTGAACACCGCTCATGATCCTCCAAATTTTCAGACCGTTTCATGCTCTTCATATTTTTGACACCTTTTGAAGCTCTTCATATTTTTCACACCTTTTCAGGCTCTTCATGTTTTTCCACAACACTTCATGCTTCTCGTATTTTTCAGACCGTTTCATGCTCCTCATGAATTTCACACCTTTTGAAGCTCTTCATATTTTTCACAACTTTTCAGGCTCTTCATGTTTCTGATCACCGTTTCATGCTCCTCCTATCTTTCAGACCGTTTCATGCTTCTATATTTTTGACACCATTTGAAGCTCTTCATATTTTTCACACCTTTTCAGGCTCCTCATATTTTTGATCACCGTTTCATGCTCCTACTATTTTTCAGAACGTTACATGGTCCTCGTATTTTTGACACCATTTGAAGCTCTTCATATTTTTCACACCTTTTCAGGCTCTTCATGTTTTTCCACACCACTTCATGCTTCTCATATTTTTCAGACCGTTTAATGCTTCTCATGTATTTCACACCTTTTGAAGCTCTTCATATTTTTCACACCTTTTCAGGCTCCTCATGTTTTCGATCACCGTTTCATGTTCCTCCTATTTTTCAGACCGTTTCATGCTCCTCATAATTTTGACACCTTTTGAAGCTCTTCATATTTTTAACACGTTTTCAGGCTCTTCATGATTTTGAACACCGCTCATGATCCTCCAAATTTTCAGACCGTTTCATGCTCGTCATATTTTTAACACCTTTTGAAGCTCTTCATATTTTTCACACCTTTTCAGGCTCTTCATGTTTTTCCAAACCACTTCATGCTTCTCCTATTTTTCAGAAAGCTTTCATGCTCCTCATGAATATCACACCTTTTGAAGCTATTCATATTTTTCACACCTTTTCAAGCTCTTCACGTTTTTGAACAACGCTTCATGCTCCTCCTATTTTTCAGACCGTTACATGCTCCTCGTATTTTTGACACCTTTTGAAGCTCTTCATATTTTTCACAACTTTTCAGGCTCTTCATGTTTTTGAACACCACTTTATGCTCCTCCTATTTTTCAGACAATTTCATGCTCCTCATATTTTTCACACCTTTTTAGGCTCTTCATGTTTTTGAACACTGCTTCATGCTCCTCCTATTTTTCACACCGTATACTGCTCCTCATATTTTTCACACCTATTGCAGCTCTTCATATTTTTCACACCTTTTCAGGCTCTTCATGATTTTGAACACCGCTTCATGATCCTCCTATTTTACAGACCGTTTCATGCTCTTCATATTTTTGACCCCTTTTGAAGCTCTTCAGATTTTTACACCTTTTCAGGCTCATCATATTTTTCAACACCGTTTCATGCTGCTTCTATTTTTCAGGCCGTTTCATGCTCCTCATATTTTTCATACCTTTTGAAGCTCTTCATATTTTTCACAACTTTTCAGGCTCTTCATGTTTTTCAACACCATTTCATGCCGCATCTATTTTTCAGACCGTTTCATGCTCCTCATATTTTTCACACCTTTTGAAGCCCTTCATATTTTTCACAACTTTTCAGGCTCTTCATGTTTTTCAACACCATTTCATGCCGCATCTATTTTTCAGACCGTTTCATGCTCCTCATATTTTTCACACCTTTTGAAGCTCTTCATATTTTTCACACCTTTTCAGGCTCTTCATGTTTTTCCACACCACTTCATGCTTCTATTTTTCAGCTCGTTTCATGCTCCTCATGTATTTCACACCTTATGAGGCTCTTCATATTTTTCACACCTTTTCACTCTCTTCATGTTTTTCAACACCATTTCATGCCGCATCTATTTTTCAGACCGTTTCATGCTCATCTCATTTTTGACACCTTTTGAAGCTTTTCATATTTTTCACAACTTTTTAGGCTCTTCATGTTTTTGAACACCGCTTCATGCTCCTCCTATTTTCCAGAGAGTGTCATGCTCCTAATGTATTTCACTCCTTTTGAAGCTCTTCATATTTTTCACACCTTTTCAGGCTCTTCATGTTTTTCCACACCACTTCATGCTTCTATTTTTCAGCTCGTTTCATGCTCCTCATGTATTTCACACCTTATGAGGCTCTTCATATTTTTCACACCTTTTCACTCTCTTCATGTTTTTCAACACCATTTCATTCCGCATCTATTTTTCAGATCGTTTCATGCTCCTCATATTTTTCACACCTTTTGAAGATCTTCATATTTTTCACAACTTTTCAAGCTCTTCATGTTTTTGAACACCACTTCATGCTCCTCCTATATTTCAGAGAGTTTAATGCTCCTCATGTATTTCACACCTTTTGAAGCTCTTCATATTTTTCACACTTTTTCAGGCTCTTCATGTTTTCCACACCACTTCATGCTTCTCCTATTTTTCAGACCGTTTCATGCTCCTCATGAATTTCACACCTTTTGAAGCTATTCATATTTTTCACAATTTTTCAGGCTCTTCATGTTTCTGATCACCGTTTCATGCTCCTCCTATCTTTCAGACCGTTTCATGCTTCTCATATTTTTGACACCATTTGAAGCTCTTCATATTTTTCACACCTTTTCAGGCTCTTCATGTTTTTGAACACCGCTCATGATCCTCCAAATTTTCAGACCGTTTCATGCTCTTCATATTTTTGACACCTTTTGAAGCTCTTCATATTTTTCACACCTTTTCAGGCTCTTCATGTTTTTCCACACCACTTCATGCTTCTCGTATTTTTCAGACCGTTTCATGCTCCTCATGAATTTCACACCTTTTGAAGCTCTTCATATTTTTCACAACTTTTCAGGCCCTTTGGTTTCTGATCACCGTTTCATGCTCCTCCTATCTTTCAGACCGTTTCATGCTTCTCATATTTTTGACACCATTTGAAGCTCTTCATATTTTTCACACCTTTTCAGGCTCTTCATGTTTTTGAACACCGCTCATGATCCTCCAAATTTTCAGACCGT
Organism: Dama dama; assembly: GCF_033118175.1. Classification (NCBI taxonomy): domain Eukaryota; kingdom Metazoa; phylum Chordata; class Mammalia; order Artiodactyla; family Cervidae; genus Dama; species Dama dama. Next base: position 2,077,840 of record NW_026870926.1, on the reverse strand, counting down.
TTCATGCTCTTCATATTTTTGACACCTTTTGAAGCTCTTCATATTTTTCACACCTTTTCAGGCTCTTCATGTTTTTCCACAACACTTCATGCTTCTCGTATTTTTCAGACCGTTTCATGCTCCTCATGAATTTCACACCTTTTGAAGCTCTTCATATTTTTCACAACTTTTCAGGCTCTTCATGTTTCTGATCACCGTTTCATGCTCCTCCTATCTTTCAGACCGTTTCATGCTTCTATATTTTTGACACCATTTGAAGCTCTTCATATTTTTCACACCTTTTCAGGCTCCTCATATTTTTGATCACCGTTTCATGCTCCTACTATTTTTCAGAACGTTACATGGTCCTCGTATTTTTGACACCATTTGAAGCTCTTCATATTTTTCACACCTTTTCAGGCTCTTCATGTTTTTCCACACCACTTCATGCTTCTCATATTTTTCAGACCGTTTAATGCTTCTCATGTATTTCACACCTTTTGAAGCTCTTCATATTTTTCACACCTTTTCAGGCTCCTCATGTTTTCGATCACCGTTTCATGTTCCTCCTATTTTTCAGACCGTTTCATGCTCCTCATAATTTTGACACCTTTTGAAGCTCTTCATATTTTTAACACGTTTTCAGGCTCTTCATGATTTTGAACACCGCTCATGATCCTCCAAATTTTCAGACCGTTTCATGCTCGTCATATTTTTAACACCTTTTGAAGCTCTTCATATTTTTCACACCTTTTCAGGCTCTTCATGTTTTTCCACACCACTTCATGCTTCTCCTATTTTTCAGAAAGCTTTCATGCTCCTCATGAATATCACACCTTTTGAAGCTATTCATATTTTTCACACCTTTTCAAGCTCTTCACGTTTTTGAACAACGCTTCATGCTCCTCCTATTTTTCAGACCGTTACATGCTCCTCGTATTTTTGACACCTTTTGAAGCTCTTCATATTTTTCACAACTTTTCAGGCTCTTCATGTTTTTGAACACCACTTTATGCTCCTCCTATTTTTCAGACAATTTCATGCTCCTCATATTTTTCACACCTTTTTAGGCTCTTCATGTTTTTGAACACTGCTTCATGCTCCTCCTATTTTTCACACCGTATACTGCTCCTCATATTTTTCACACCTATTGCAGCTCTTCATATTTTTCACACCTTTTCAGGCTCTTCATGATTTTGAACACCGCTTCATGATCCTCCTATTTTACAGACCGTTTCATGCTCTTCATATTTTTGACGCCTTTTGAAGCTCTTCATATTTTTCACACCTTTTCAGGCTCATCATATTTTTCAACACCGTTTCATGCTGCTTCTATTTTTCAGGCCGTTTCATGCTCCTCATATTTTTCATACCTTTTGAAGCTCTTCATATTTTTCACAACTTTTCAGGCTCTTCATGTTTTTCAACACCATTTCATGCGGCATCTATTTTTCAGACCGTTTCATGCTCCTCATATTTTTCACACCTTTTGAAGCTCTTCATATTTTTCACAACTTTTCAGGCTCTTCATGTTTTTGAACACCACTTCATGCTCCTCCTATTTTTCAGAGAGTTTCATGCTCCTCATGTATTTCACACCTTTTGAAGCTCTTCATATTTTTCACACCTTTTCAGGCTCTTCATGTTTTTCCACACCACTTCATGCTTCTCCTATTTTTCAGACCGTTTCATGCTCCTCATGAATTTCACACATTTTGAAGCTCTTCATATTTTTCACAACTTTTCAGGCTTTTCATGTTTCTGATCAACGTTTCATACTCCTCGTATCTTTCAGACCGTTTCATGCTTCTCATATTTTTGACACCATTTGAAGCTCTTCATATTTTTCACACCTTTTCAGGCTCCTCATGTTTTTGAACACCGCTCATGATCCCTCAAATTTTCAGACCGTTTCATGCTCTTCATATTTTTGACACCTTTTGAAACTCTTCATATTTTTCACACCTTTTCAGGTTCTTCATGTTTTTGCACACCACTTCATGCTTCTCGTATTTTTCAGACCGTTTCATGCTCCTCATTAATTTCACACCATTTGAAGCTCTTCATATTTTTCAAAAGTTTGCAGGTTGTTCATTTTTTTCAACACCCATTCTTGCACCTCCTATTTTTCAGACCGTTTCATGCTCCTCATATTTTTGACACCATTTGAAGCTCTTCATATTTTTCACACCTTTTCAGGCTCCTCATGTTTTTGAACACCGCTCATGATCCTTCAAATTTTCAGACCGTTTCATGCTCTTCATATTTTTGACACCTTTTGAAACTCTTCATATTTTTCACACCTTTTCAGGTTCTTCATGTTTTTGCACACAACTTCATGCTTCTCGTGTTTTTCAGACCGTTTCATGCTCCTCATTAATTTCACACCATTTGAAGCTCTTCATATTTTTCAAACGTTTGCAGGCTGTTCATTTTTTTCAACACCGCTTCTTGCACCTCCTATTTTTCAGACCATTTCATGCTCCTCATATTTTTGACACGTTTTGAAGCTCTTCATATTTTTCACACCTTTTCAGGATCTTCATGATTTTGAACACCGCTTCATGATCCTCCTGTTTTACAGACCGTTTCATGCTCTTCATATTTTTGACCCCTTTTGAAGCTCTTCATATTTTTCACACCTTTTCAGGCTCATCATATTTTTCAACACCGTTTCATGCTGCTTCTATTATTCAGGCCGTTTCATGCTCCTATATTTTTCATACCTTTTGAAGCTCTTCATATTTTTCACACATTTTCAGGCTCTTCATGTTTTTCCACACCGCTTCATCCTTCTCCTATTTTTCAGACCGTTTTATGCTCCTCGTATTTTTCACACCTTTTGAAGCTCTTCATATTTTTCAACCTTTTTAGGCTCTTCATGTTTTTGAACACGGTTTCATGCTCCTCCTATTTTTCAAACTGTGTCATGCTCATCTCATTTTTAACAACTTTTGAAGCTCTTCATATTTTTCACACCTTATGAAGCTCTTCATATTTCTCAAAGGTTTTCAGGCTCTTCATGTTTTTCAACACCCCTTCTTGCTCATCCTATATTTCAGACCGTTTCATGCTTCTCTCATTTCTGACACATTTTGAAGCTCTTCATATATTTCTCACATTTTCAGGCTCTTCATGTTTTTCAACACCACTTCATGCTCCTCCTATTTTTCAGACCGTTTCATACTCATCTCGCATTTGACACATTTTGAAGCTCTTCATATTTTCCACACCTTATGAAGCTCTTCATATTTTTCAAACGTTTTCAGGCTCTTAATCTTTTTCAACACCGCTTCTTGCTCCTCCTATTTTTCAGACCGTTTCATGCTCCTCATATTTTTGACACCTTTTGAAGCTCTTCATATTTTTCACACCTTTTCAGGCTCTTCATGTTTTTGAACACCGTTTCATGCTCCTCCTATTTTTCAGACCGTTTCATGCTCCTCATATTTTTGACACCTTTTGAAGCTCTTCATATTTTTCACACCTTTTCAGGCTCTTCATGTTTTTCAAAGCCACTTCATGCTTCTCCTATTTTTCAGACCGTTTCATGCTCCTCTCATTTCTGACACCTTTTAAAGCTCTTCATATTTTTCACACCTTTTCAGGCTCTTCATGTTTTTCAAAGCCACTTCATGCTTCTCCTATTTTTCAGACCGTTTCATGGTCATCTCATTTTTGACACCTTTTAAAGCTCTTCATATTTTTCACACCTTTTGAATCTCTTCGTATTTCTCAAACGTTTTCAGGCTCTTCATGTTTTTCAACACCCCTTCTTGCTCATCCTATTTTTCAGACCGTTTCATGTTTCTATCATTTCTGACAACTTTTGAAGCTCTTCATATATTTCACACATTTTCAGGCTCTTCATGTTTTTCAACACCACTTCATGCTTCTCCTATTTTTCAGACCGTTTCATGCTCATCTCATTTTTGACACCTTTTGAAGCTCTTCATATTTTTCACACCTTTTGAATCTCTTCGTATTTCTCAAACGTTTTCAGTCTCTTCATGTTTTTCATCACCACTTCATGCTCCTCCTATTTTTCATACCGTTTCATGCTCATCTCACTTTTGACACGTTTTGAAGCTCTTCATATTTTCCACACCTTTTGAAGCTCTTCATATTTTTCATATTTTTAAAGCTCTTCATATTTTCACACGTTTTCAGACTCTTCATGTTTTTCAAAACCGCTTCATGTGCCTCCTATTTTTCAGAGAGTTTCAGGCTCCTCATGTATTTCACACCTTTTGAAGCTCTTCATATTTTTCACATCTTTTCAGGCTCTTCATGTTTTTGAACACCGTATCATGCTGCTCCTATTTTTCAGACCATTTAATGCTCCGCATATTTTTGACATTTTTTGAAGCTCTTCATATTTTTCACACCTTTTCAGGCTCTTCATGTTTTTGAACACGATTTCAGGCTCCTCCTATTTTTCGGACTGTTTCATGCTCATCTCATTTTTGACACCTTTTGAAGCTCTTCATAATTTTCACACCTTTTGAATCTCTTCATATTTCTCAAACGTTTTCACGCTCTTCATGTTTTTCAACACCCCTTCTTGCTCATCCTATTTTTCAGACCGTTTCATGTTTCTATCATTTCTGACAACTTTTGAAGCTCTTCATATATTTCACACATTTTCAGGCTCTGCATGTTTTTTCACACCGCTTCATGGTCCTGCCATTTTTTAGACTGTTTCATCCTCCTCATATTTTTGACACATTTTGAAGCTCTTGATATATTTCACACCTTCTCAGGTTCTTCATTTTTTTGAACACCACTTCTTGCTCCTCCTATTTTTCAGACCGTTTCATGCTCATCTCATTTTTGACACCTTTTGAAGCTCTTCATATATTTGACACCTTTTGAAGCTCTTCATATTTTTCACACTTTTTCAGGCTCTTCATGTTTTTCAACAACACTTCATGCTCCTCCTGTTTTTTAGACCGTTTCAAGCACCTCTTATGTTTGACACCTTTTGAAATTCTTCATATTTTTCACACTTTTTCAGGCTCTTCATGTTTTTGAAAACCGTTTCATGATCCTCCTATTTTACAGACGGTTTCATGCTCCTCATATATTTCACACTTTTTGAAGCTATTCATATTTTTCACACCTTTTCAGGCTCCTCATGTTTTTGAACACCGCTTCATGCTCCTCCTATTGTTCAGACCGTTTCATGCTCCTCATGTACTTGACACCTTTTGAAGCTCTTCATATTTTACACACCTTTTCAGGCTCTTCATGTTTTTCAACACGACTTCATGTTCCTCCTGTTTTTCAGACCGTTTCATGTTCCTCATATTTTTCACACCTTTTGAAGCTCTTCATATATTTCACAACTTTTAAACCTCTTCATGTTTTTTAACACCGCTTCATGCTCCTCCTATTTTTCAGACCGTTTCATGCTCGTCATATTTTTCACACCTTTTGAAGCTCTTCATATATTTCACACCTTTTAAACCTCTTCATGTTTTTTAACACCGCTTCATGCTCCTCCTATTTTCAAGACCGTTTCATACTCCTCATATATTTCATACCTTTTGAAGCTCTTCATATTTTCCACACCTTTTCAGACTCTTCATGTTTTTAACACCGCTTCATGTTCCTCCTATTTTTCAGACCATTTCATGCTCCTCATATATTTCACACCTTTTGAAGTTCTTCATATTTTTCACACCTTTTCAGGCTCTGCATATTTTTTAACACCGCTTCATGCTCCTCCTATTTTTCAGACCGTTTCATGCTCCTCATATTTTTGACACCTTTTGAAGCTCTTGATATATTTCACACCTTCTCATGCTCTTCATTTTTTTGAACACCAATTCTTGCTCCTCCTATTTTTCAGACCGTTTCATGCTCATCTCATTTTTGACACCTTTTGAAGCTCTTCATATATTTGACACCTTTTGAAGCTCTTCATATTTTTCACACTTTTTCATGCTCTTCATGTTTTTCAACAACACTTCATACTCCTCCTATTTTTTAGACCGTTTCAAGTTCCTCTTATGTTTGACACCTTTTGAAGCTCTTCATATTTTTCACTCCTTTTCAGGCTCCACATGTTTTTGAACAGCGAATCATGCTCCTCCTATTTTCAGACCGTTTCATGCTCGTCATGTATTTCACACCTTTTGAAGCTCTTCATACTTTTCAACTCCTTTTCAGGCTCTTCAGGTTTTTGAACACCACTTCATGCTTCTCCTCTTTTTCAGACCGTTTCATGCTCCTCATGAATTTCACACCTTTTGAAGCTCTTCATATTTTTAACACGTTTTCAGGCTCTTCATGATTTTGAACACCGCTTCATGATCCTCCTATTTTTCAGACCGTTTCATGCTCTTCATATTTTTGACCCCATTTGAAGCTCTTCATATTTTTCACACCTTTTCAGGCTCTTCAACTTTTTCAACACTGCTCATGATCCTCTAAATTTTCAGACCGTTTCATACTCTTCATATTTTTGACACCTTTTGAAGCTCTTCATATTTTTCACACCTTTTCATGCTCTTCATGTTTTTGAACACCACTTCATGCTTCTCCTATTTTTCAGACCGTTTCATGCTCCTCATGAATTTCACACATTTTGAAGCTCTTCATATTTTTCACATCTTTTCAGGCTCCTCATGTTTTTGATCACCGTTTCATGCTCCTCCTATTTTTCAGAACGTTTCATGCTCCTCATTTTTTTGACACCTTTTGAAGCTCTTCATATTTTTCACACGTTTTCAGGCTCTTCATGATTTTGAACACCGCTTCATGCTCCTCCTATCTTTCAGACCGTTTCATGCTTCTCATATATTTGACACCATTTGAAGCTCTTCATATTGTTCACACCTTTTCAGGCTCTTCATGTTTTTGAACACCGCTCATGATCCTCCAAATTTTCAGGCCGTTTCATGCTCCTCATATTTTTCACACCTTTTGAAGCTCTTCATTTTTTTAAACATTTTCAGGCTCTTCATGTTTTTCCACACCACTTCATGCTTCTCCTATTTTTCAGAAAGCTTTCATGCTCCTCATGAATATCACATCTTTTGAAGCTATTCATATTTTTCACACCTTTTCAGGCTCTTCACGTTTTTGAACAACGATTCATGCTCCTCCTATTTTTCAGACCGTTTCTCCTCCTCGTATTTTTGACAACTTCTGAAGCTCTTCATATTTTTCACAACTTTTCAGGCTCTTCATGTTTTTGAACACCACTTCATGCTCTTCCTATTTTTCAGACAATTTCATGCTCCTCATATTTTTCACACCTTTTCAGGCTCTTCATGTTTTTGAACACCACATCATGCTCCTCCTATTTTTCACACCGTATACTGCTCCTCATATTTTTCACACCTATTGAAGCTCTTCATATTTTTCACACCGTTTGAGACTCTTCATGTTTTTGAACACCACTTCATGCTCCTCCTATTTTTCAGAGAGTTTCAGGCTCCTCATGTATTTCACACCTTTTGAAGCTCTTCATATTTTTCACAACTTTTCAGGCTCTTCATGTTTTTCCACACCACTTCTTGCTTCTCCTATTTTTCAGACCGTTTCATGCTCCTCATGAATTTCACACCTTTTGAAGATCTTCATATTTTTCACAACTTTTCAGGCTTTTCATGTTTCTGATCACCGTTTCATGCTCCTCCTATCTTTCAGACCGTTTCATGCTTCTCATATTTTTGACACCATTTGAAGCTCTTCATATTTTTCACACCTTTTCAGGCTCCTCATGTTTTTGAACACCGCTCATGATCCATCAAATTTTCAGACAGTTTCATGCTCTTCATATTTTTGACACCTTTTGAATCTCTTCATATTTTGCACAACTTTTCAGGTTCTTCATGTTTTTCCACACCACTTCATGCTTCTCGTATTTTTCAGACCGTTTCATGCTCCTCATTAATTTCACACCATTTGAAGCTCTTCATATTTTTCAAACGTTTGCAGGCTGTTCATTTTTTTCAACACCGCTTCTTGCTCCTCCTATTTTTCAGACCGTTTCATGCTCCTCATATTTTTGACCCCTTTTGAAGCTCTTCATATTTTTCACACCTTTTCAGGCTCTTCATGATTTTGAACACCGCTTCATGATCCTCCTATATTACAGACCGTTTCATGCTCTTCATATTTTTGACCCCTTTTGAAGCTCTTCATATTTTTCACACCTTTTCAGGCTCATCATATTTTTCAACACCGTTTCATGCTGCTTCTATTTTTCAGGCCGTTTCATGCTCCTCATATTTTTCATACCTTTTGAAGCTCTTCATATTTTTCACATCTTTTCAGGCTCTTCATGTTTTTCAACACCATTTCATGCCACATCTATTTTTCAGACCGTTTCATGCTCCTCATATTTTTCACACCTTTTGAAGCTCTTCATATTTTTTACACCTTTTCAGGCTCTTCATGTTTTTCCACACCACTTCATGCTTCTCCTATTTTTCAGACCGTTTCATGCTCCTCATGAATTTCACACCTTTTGAAGCTCTTCATATTTTTCACAACTTTTCAGGCTCTTCATGTTTCTGATCACCATTTCATGCTCCTCCTATCTTTCAGACCGTTTCATGCTTCTCATATTTTTGACACCATTTGAAGCTCTTCATATTTATCACACCTTTTCAGGCTTCTCATGTTTTTGATCACCGTTTCATGCTCCTCCTATTTTTCAGAACGTTACATGCTCCTCATATTTTTGACACCATTTGAAGCTTTTCATATTTTTCACACATTTTCAGGCTCTTCATATTTTTTCACACCGTTTCATGCAGCTTCTATATTTCAGACCGTTTCATGCTCCTCATATTTTTCACACCTTTTGAAGCTCTTCATATTTTTCACACCTTTTCAGGCTCTTCATGTTTTTCCACACCACTTCATGCTTCTCCTATTTTTCAGCCCGTTTCATGCTCCTCATGTATTTCACCCCTTTGAAGCTCTTCATATTTTTCACACCTTTTCAGGTTCTTGACGTTATTCAACACCACTTCATGCTACTCCTGTTTTTCAGACCGTTTCATGCTCCTCATATTTTTGACCCCTTTTGAAGCTCTTCATATTTTTCACACCTTTTCAGGCTCTTCATGTTTTTGAACACCGCTCATGATCCTCCAAATTTTCAGACCGTTTCATGCTCTTCATATTTTTGACACCTTTTGAAGCTCTTCATATTTTTCACACCTTTTCAGGCTCTTCATGTTTTTGAACACCACTTCATGCTTCTCCTATTTTTCAGACCGTTTCATGCTCCTCATGAATTTCACACCTTTTGAAGCTCTTCATATTTTTCACATCTTTTCAGGCTCCTCATGTTTTTGATCACCGTTTCATGCTCCTCCTATTTTTCACAAGATTTCATGCTCCTCATATTTTTCACAGCTTTTGAAGCTCTTCATATTTTTCACACCTTTTCAGCCTCTTCATGTTTTTCCACACCACTTCATGCTTCTCCTATTTTTCATAAAGCTTTCATGCTCCTCATGAATATCTGACCTTTTGAAGCTATTCATATTTTTCACACCTTTTCAGGCTCCTCATGTTTTTGAACACCACTTCATGCTCCTCCTATTTTTCAGACCGTTTCATGCTCCTTATATTTTTCACACATTTTGAAGCTCTTCATATTTCTCACACCTTTTCATGCTCTTCGTGTTTTTGAACACCATTTCATGCTCCTCCTATTATGCAGACCGTTTCTTTCTCCTCATATTTTTGACATCTTTTGAAGCTCTTCATACATTTCACACCTTTTCAGGCTCCTCATGATTTTCAACACCACTTCATGCTCCTCCTGTTTTTCAGACCGTTTCATACTCATGTCATTTTGACACCTTTTGAATCTCTTCCTATTTTTCACATTTTTGAAGCTCTTCATATTTTTCACAACTTTTCAGGCTATGTATGATTTTCAGCACCGCTTCATGCTTCTCCTCTTTTTCAGACCGTTTCATGCTCCTCATGTATTTCACACCTTTAGAAGCTCTTCATATTTTGCACAGCTTTTCAGGCTCTTCATGTTTTTCAACACCGCTTCATGCTTCTCCTCTTTTTCAGACCGTTTCATGCTCCTCATGTATTTCACACCTTTAGAAGCTCTTCATATTTTGCACAGCTTTTCAGGCTCTTCATGTTTTTCAACACCACTTCATGCTCCTCCTGTTTTTCAGACCGTTTCATGCTCATGTCATTTTTACACCTTTTGAAGCTCTTCATATTTTTCACATTTTTGAAGCTCTTCATATTTTTCACAACTTTTCAGGCTATTTATGATTTTCAACACCGCTTCATGCTCCTCCTATTTTTCAGACCTTTTCATGCTCATCTCATTTTGACACATTTTGAAGCTCTTCATATTTTTCACACATTTTCAGGCTCTTCATGTTTTTGAACACCACTTCATGCTTCTCCTCTTTTTCAGACCGTTTCATGCTCCTCATGAATTTCACACCTTTTGAAGCTCTTCATATTTTTCACATCTTTTCAGGCTCTTCATGATTTTGAACACCGCTTCATGCTCCTCCTATCTTTCAGACCGTTTCATGCTTCTCATATTTTTTACACCATTTGAAGCTCTTCATATTTTTCACACCTTTTCAGGCTCTTCATGTTTTTCCACACCACTTCATGCTTCTCCTATTTTTCAGAAAGCTTTCATGCTCCTCATGAATATCTCACATTTTGAAGCTATTCATATTTTTCACACCTTTTCAGGCTCGTCATGTTTTTGAACACCACTTCATGCTCCTCCTATTTTTCAGACCGTTTCATGCTCCTTATATTTTTCACACATTTTGAAGCTCTTCATATTTCTCACACATTATCATGCTCTTCGTGTTTTTGACACCATTTCATGCTCCTCCTATTTTTCAGACCGTATCATGCTCCTCATATTTTTGACATCTTGTGAAGCTCTTCATATATTTCACACCTTTTCAGGCTCCTCATGTTTTTCAACACCACTTCATGCTCCCCCTGTTTTTCATACCGTTTCATGCTCATGTCATTTTGACACCTTTTGAAGCTCTTCATATTTTTCACATTTTTGAAGCTCTTCATATTTTTCACAACTTTTCAGGCTATTTATGATTTTCAACACCGCTTCATGCTCCTCCTATTTTTCAGACCGTTTCATGCACATCTCATTTTTGACACCTTTTGAAGCTCTTCATATTTTTCACACCTTTTCAGGCTCTTCATGTTTTTGAACATCGCTTCATGATCCTCCTGTTTTTCAGACCGTTTCATGTTCCTCCTATTTTTGACACATTTAGAAGCTCTTCATATTTTTCTCACGTTTTCAGGCTCTTCATGTTTTTGAACACCGCTTCATGGTCCTCCTATTTTTCAGACCGTTTCATTCTCCTCATGTATTTCACACCTTTTAAAGCTCTTCATAATTTTCACACCTTTTCAGGCTCTTCATGTTTTGAACTCTGTTTCATGCTCCTCCTATTTTTCAGACCGTTTCATGCTCCTCAAATTTTTGACACATTTTGAAGCTCTTCATATTTTTTACACCTTTTCAGGGTTTCCATGTTTATGAACACCGCTTCATGCTCCTCCTATTTTTCAGACCGTTACATACTCCTCATATTTTGACACCCTTTGAAGCTCTTCATATTTTTCACACCTTTTCAAGCTGTTCATGTTTTTCCACAACCCTTCATGCTGCTCCAATATTTCAGACCGTTTCATGCTCCTCATATATTTCACACCTTTTGAAGCTCTTCATATTTTTCACACCTTTTCAGGCTCTTCATGTTTTTCAACACCACTTCATGCTCCTGCTTTTTTGCAGGCCGTTTCATGCTCCTCATAATTTTGACACCTTTTGAAGCTCTTCATATTTCTCACACCTTTTCAGGCTCTTCATGTTTTTGAACACCACTTCATGCTCCTCCTATTTTTCAGACAATTTCATGCTCCTCATATTTTTCACACCTTTTCAGGCTCTTCATGTTTTTGAACACCGCTTCATGCTCCTCCCATTTTTCAGACCGTTTCATACTCCTCATATTATTGACACCTGTTGAATCTCTACATATATTTCACACCTTTTCAGGCTCTTCATGTTTTTGAACACCGCTTCATGCTCCTCCTTTTTTCTGACTGTTTCATGCTCCTCATGAATTTCACACCTTTTGAAGCTCGTCATATTTTTACACCTTTTCAGTCTCTGCATGTTTTTGAACACCGCTTCATGCTCCTCCTATTTTTCAGACGGTTTCATGCTCCTCATGTATTTTACAACTTTTGAAGCTCTTCGTATTTGTCACACCTTTTCAGGATCCTCATGTTTTTCAACACCGCCTCATGCTCCTCCTATTTTTCAGACCGTTTCATGCTCCTCATATTTTTGACACCTTTTGAAGGTCTTCATATTTTTCACGTTATTGAAGCTCTTCATATTTTTCACACGTTTTCAGGCTCTTCATGTTTTTCAACAACGCTTCATGCTCCTCCTACTTTTTAGACCATTTCATGCTCCTCATGTATTTCACACCTTTTGAAGTTCTTCATATTTTGCACAGCTTTTCAGGCTCTTCATGTTTTTCACAACCACTTCATGCTCCTCCTATTTTTCAGACCGTTTCATGCACATCTCATTTTTGACACCTTTGAAGCTCTTCATATTTTTCACACCTTTTCAGACTCTTCATGTTTTTCAACACCGCTTCATGATCCTCCTATTTTTCAGACCTTTTCATGCTCCTCATATTTTTGACATTTTTTGAGGCTCTTCATTTTTTCACACGTTTTCAGCCTCTTCATGTTTTTGAACACCGTTTCATGCTCCTCCTATTTTTCAGACCGTTTCATGCTCCTCAAATTTTTGACACATTTTGAAGCTCTTCATATTTTTCACACCTTTTCAGGGTCTCCATGTTTATGAACACCGCTTCATGCTCCTCCTATTTTTCAGACCGTTACATGCTCCTCATATATTGACACCCTTTTAAGCCCTTCTTATTTTTCACACCTTTTCAAGCTGTTCATGTTTTTCCACAACCCTTCATGCTGCTCCAATATTTCAGACCGTTTCATGCTCCTCATATATTTCAGACCTTTTGAAGCTCTTCATATTTTTCACACCTTTTCAGGCTCTTCATGTTTTTCAACAACACTTTATGCTCCTGCTTTTTTGCAGACCGTTTCATGCTCCTCATATTTTTGACACCTTTTGAAGCTCTTCATATTTCTCACACCTTTTCAGGCTCTTCATGTTTTTCAACACCGCTTCCTGCTCCTACTATTTTTCAGACCGTTTCATGCTCATCTCATGTTTGACAACTTGTGAAGCTCTTCATATTTTTCACACCTTTTGAAGATTTTCATATTTTTCGCACGTTTTCAGGCTCTTCATGTTTTTCAACACCGCTTCATGATCCTCCTATTTTTCAGACCGTTTCATGCTCCTCATGTTTTTGACACATTTTGAAGCTCTTCATATTCTTCACACCTTTTCAGGCTCTTCACGTTTTTCAACACCGCTTCATGCTCCTATTATTTTTCAGACTGTTTCAAGCTCCTCATATATTTGACACCTTTTAAAACTCTTCATATATTTCAAAACATTTCAGGCTCTTCACGTTTTTCAACACCACTCATGCTCCTCCTCTTTTTCAGACTGTTCATGCTCATCTAAATTTTGACACCTTTTGTAGCTCTTCATATTTTTCACACCTTCAGAAGCTCTTCATATTTTTCACACCTTTTCAGGCTGTTCATGTTTTTGAACACCGTTTCATACTCCCCTATTTTTCAGACCGTTTCATGCTCCTCATATTTTTGACACCTTTAAAGCTCTTCATATTTTTCACACCTTTTCATACTCTTCATGTTTTCAAAACCGCTTCATGCTCCTCCTATTTTTCAGACCGTTTCATGCTTCTCATATTTTGACACCTTTTGAAGCTCTTCATAATTTTTACACCTTTTCAGGCTCTTCATATTTTTCAACACCGCTTATTGCTCCTTCTATTTTTCAGACCGTTTCATGCTCATCTCATTTTTGACAACTTTTGAAGCTCTTCATATTTTTCACATATAATGAAGCTCTTCATATTTTACACACCCTTTCAGGCTCTTCATGTTTTTCAACACCGCTTCTTGCTCCTCCTATTTTTCAGACCGTTTCATGCTCCTCGTATTTTTGACACCTTTAAAGCTCTTCATATTTTTCACACCTTTTCATACTCTTCATGTTTTCAAAACCGCTTCATGCTCCTCCTATTTTTCAGACCGTTTCATGCTTCTCATATTTTGACACCTTTTGAAGCTCTTCATATATTTCACAACTTTTCAGGCTCTTCATGTTTTTCAACACCGCTTCATGCTCCTCCTATTTTTCAGACCGTTTCATGCTTCTCATATTTTGACACCTTTTGAAGCTCTTCATATTTTTCACAACTTTTCAGGCTCTTCATGTTTTTCAACACCGCTTCATGCTCCTCCTTTTTTCAGACCGTTTGATGCTCCTCATATTTTTGGCTCCTTTTGAAGCTCTTCATATTTTTCACGCCTTTTCAGGTCATCATGTTTTTGAACACCATTTCATGCTCCTCTTATTTTTTTTTTTTTTATTGTTATTTTTTTTTAATTTATTTTATTATTTTTATTTTCTTTTCCCAGTCGGTTTTGTCATACATTGATATGAATCAGCCATGGATTTACATGTATTCCCAATCCCAATCCCCCCTCCCACCTCCCTCTCCACCCGATTCCTCTCCGTCTTCCCAGTTCACCAAGCCGGAGCACTTGTCTCGTGCATCCTACCTGGGCTGGTGATCTGTTTCACCATAGATAGCATACATGCTCTTCTTTTGAAATATCCCACCCTCACATTCTCCCACAAAGTTCAAAAGTCTGTTCTGTATGTATGTGTCTCTTTTTCTGTTCTGCATATAGGGTTATCATTATCACCTTTCTAAATTCCATATACATGTGTCAGCATGCTCTAATGTTCTTTATCTTTCTGGCTTACTTCACTCTGTATAATGCGCTCCAGCTTCATCCATCTCATTAGGACTGATTCAAGTGAATTTTTTAATGGCTGAGTAATATTCCATGGTGTATATGTACCACAGCTTTCTTATCCATTCATCTGCTGACGGGCATCTAGGTTGCTTCCATGTCCTGGCTATTATAAACAGTGCTGCGATGAACATTGGGGTGCACGTGTCTCTTTCAGACGAACCTATGGACACCTTATCTTTGACAAAGGAGTCAAGGATATGCAATGGAAAAAAGACAACCTCTTTAACAAGTGGTGCTGGGAAAACTGGTCAACCACTTGTAAAAGAATGAAAATAGAACACTTTCTAACACCATACACAAAAATAAACTCAAAATGGATTAAAGATCTCAATGTAAGACCAGAAACTATAAAACTCCTAGAGGAGAAGATAGGCAAAACACTCTCCGACATAAATCAAAGAAAGATCCTCTATGACCTACCTCCCAGAATATTGGAAATAAAAGCAAAACTAAACAAATGGGACCTAATGAAACTTAAAAGCTTTTGCACTACAAAGGAAACTATAAGTAAGGTGAAAAGACAACCCTCAAATTGGGAGAAAATAATAGCAAATGAAGAAACAGACAAAGGATTAATCTCAAAAATATACAAGCAAATCCTGCAGCTCAATTCCAGAAAAATAAATGACCCAATAAAAAATGAGCCAAAGAACTAAACAGACATTTCTCCAAAGAAGACATACAGATGGATAACAAACACATGAAAAGATGCTCAACATCACTCATTATTAGAGAAATGCAAATCAAAACCACAATGAGGTACCATTATATGCCAGTCAGGATGGCTGCTATCCAAAAGTCTACAAGCAGTAAATGCTGGAGAAGGTGTGGAGAAAAGGGAACCCTCTTACTCTGTTGGTGGGAATGCACACTAGTACAGCCGCTATGGAAAACAGTGTGGAGATTTCTTAAAAAACTGGAAATAGAACTGCCATATGACCCAGCAATCCCACTCCTGGACATACACACTGAGGAAACCAGATCCTCTTATTTTTCAGACCGTTTCAAGCTCCTCATATTTTTTACACCTTTTGAAGCTCTTCATATATTTCACACCTTTTCAGGCTCTTCATGTTTTTCAACACCGCTTCATGCTCCTCTTATTTTTCAGACCGTTTCATGGTCCTCATGTTTTTGTCACCTTTTGAAGCTCTTCATATTTTTCACACCTTTTCAGGCTCTTCATGTTTTTGAACACCATTTCATGCTACTCCTATTTTTTAAACCGTTTCATGCTCCTCATATTTTTCACACCTTTTGAAGCTCTTCATATTTTTCACACCTTTTCAGGCTCTTCATATTTTTCAACAAGTTTTCATGCTTCTCCTATTTTTCAGACCGTTTAATGCTCCCCATAAATTTGACACCTTTTGAAGCGCTTCATAATTATCACACCTTTTCAGGCTCTTCATGTTTTTCAAATCTGCTTCTGCTCCTCCTATTTTTCAGACTGTTTCATGCTCCTCATATTTTTGACACCTATTAATGCTCTTCATATTTTTCACACCTTTTCAGGCTCTTCATGTTTTTCAACACCGCTTTATTCTCCTCATATTTTTCAGACCGTTTCATGCTCCTCATATTTTTGACACCTTTTGAAGCTCTTCATATTTTTCACACTTTTTCAGGCTCTTCATGATTTTGAACACCGTTTCATGCTCCTCCTATTTTTTAGACCATTTCATGCTCCTCATATTTTGACACCTCTTGATGCTCTTCATATTTTTCACGGCTTTTCAGGCTCTTCATGTTTTTGAACACCGATTCATGCTCCTCATATTTTTCAGACCGTTTCAGGCTCCTCATATTTTTGACATCTTTTGAAACTCTTCATATTTTTCACAGCTTTTCAGGCTCTTCATGTTTTTGAACACAGTTTCATGCTCCGCATATTTTTCACACCTTTTCATGCTCTTCATATTTTTCACACCTTTTCAGGCTCTTCATGTTTCTCAACACCGTTTCATGCTTCTCCTATTTTTCAGACCGTTTCATGCTCCTCATATTTTTGACAGCTTTTGAAGCTCTTCATATATTTCACACCTTTTCAGGCTTTCCATGTTTTTGAACACCGCTTCATGCTCCTCCTGTTTTTCAGACCACTTCATGCTCCTCGTATTTTTCACACCTTTTGAAGCTCTTCATATGTTTCACACTTCTCCACACTCTTCATGTTTTTGAACACCGTTTCATGCTCCTCCTGTTTTTCAGACCGTTTCATGCTGCTCATATTTTTGACACCTTTTGAAGTTCTTCATATTTTTCACACCTTTTCAGGCTCTTCACGTTTTTCAACACCACTTCATGCTCCTCCTATTTTTCAGGCCGTTTCATGCTCCTTATATTTTTGACACCTTTTGAAGTTCTTCATATTTTTCACACCTTACAGGCTCTTCATCGTTTTCAACACCACTTCATGCTCCTCCTTTTTTTCAGACCTTTTTATGCTCCTCATATATTTGACACCTTTTGAAGCTCTTCATAATTTCCACACCTTTTCAGGCTCTTCATGTTTTTCTACACCGCTTCATGCTCCCCCTATATTTCAGACCATTCATGCCTCTCATATTTTTGAAACCTTTTGAAGCTCTTCATATTTTTCACACCTTTTCAGGCTCTTCATGTTTTTCAACACCATTTCATGCTCCTCCTTTTTTTCAAACCGTTTTATGCTCCTCATATATTTGACACCTTTTGAAGCTCTTCATAATTTCCACACCTTTTCAGGCTCTTCATGTTTTTGAACACCGTTTCATGCTCCTCTTATTTTTTTTTTATTGTTATTTTTTTTTAATTTTTTTTATTATTTTTATTTTTTTTTCCAGTGGGTTTTGTCATACCTTGATATGAATCAGCCATGGATTTTCAAGTATTCCCAGTCCCGATTCCCCCTCGCACCTCCCTCTCCACCCGATTCCTCTGGGTCTTCCCAGTGCACCAAGCCGGAGCACTTGTCTCGTGCATCCTACCTGGGCTGGTGATCTGTTTCACCATAGATAGCATACATGCTGTTCTTTTGAAATATCCCACCCTCACATTCTCCCACAAAGTTTAAAAGTCTGTTCTGTATTTCTGTGTCTCTTTTTCTGTTCTGCATATAGGGTTATCGTTGTCACCTTTCTAAATTCCATATACATGTGTCAGTATGCTGTAATGTTCTTTATCTTTCTGGCTTACTTCACTCTGTATAATGGGCTCCAGCTTCATCCATCTCATTAGGACTGATTCAAATGAATTCTTTTTAATGGCTGAGTAATATTCCATGGTGTATATGTACCACAGCTTTCTTATCCATTCATCTGCTGACGGGCATCTAGGTTGCTTCCATGTCCTGGCTATTATAAACAGTGCTGCGATGAACATTGGGGTGCACGTGTCTCTTTCAGACGAACCTATGGACACCTTATCTTTGACAAAGGAGGCAAGGATATACAATGGAAAAAAGACAACCTCTTTAACAAGTGGTGCTGGGAAAACTGGTCAACCACTTGTAAAAGAAGGAAAATAGAACACTTTCTAACACCATACACAAAAATAAACTCAAAATGGATTAAAGATCTCAATGTAAGACCAGAAACTATAAAACTCCAGAGGAGAAGATAGGCAAAACACTCTCCGACATAAATCAAAGCAAGATCCTCTATGACCCACCTCCCAGAATATTGGAAATAAAAGCAAAACTAAACAAATGGGACCTAATGAAACTTAAAAGCTTTTGCACTACAAAGGAAACTATAAGTAAGGTGAAAAGACAGCCCTCAGATTGGGAGAAAATAATAGCAAATGAAGAAACAGACAAAGGATTAATCTCAAAAATATACAAGCAAATCCTGCAGCTCAATTCCAGAAAAATAAATGACCCAATAAAAAATGAGCCAAAGAACTAAACAGACATTTCTCCAAAGAAGACATACAGATGGATAACAAACACATGAAAAGATGCTCAACATCACTCATTATTAGAGAAATGCAAATCAAAACCACAATGAGGTACCATTACATGCCAGTCAGGATGGCTGCTATCCAAAAGTCTACAAGCAATAAATGCTGGAGAGGGAGTGGAGAAAAGGGAACCCTCTTATACTGTTGGTGGGAATGCACACTAGTACAGCCGCTATGGAAAACGGTGTAGAGATTTCTTAAAAAACTGGAAATAGAACTGCCATATGACCCAGCAATTCCACTTCTGGGCATACACACTGAGGAAACCAGATCCTCTTATTTTTCAGACCGTTTCAAACTCCTCATATTTTTTACACCTTTTGAAGCTCTTCATATATTTCACACCTTTTCAGGCTCTTCATGTTTTTCAACACCGCTTCATGCTCCTCCTATTTTTCAGACCGTTTCATGGTCCTCATATTTTTGACACCTTTTGAAGCTCTTCATATTTTTCACATCTTTTCAGGCTCTTCATATTTATCAACCCGCTTAAGCTCCTCCTATTTTTCAGACCGTAACTTGCTCCTCATATTTTTGACACCTTGGAGGCTCTTCATATATTTCACACCTTTTCAGGCTCTTCATGTTTTTGAACACCGATTCATGCTCCTCCTATTTTTCAGACCGGTTCATGCTCCTCCTATTTTTCAGACCGTTTCATGCTCCTCATATTTTTGACACCTTTTGAACCTCTTCATATTTTTCACACCTTTTCAGGCTCTTCATGTTTTCAACACCGCTTCATGCCCCTACTATTTTTCAGACCGTTTCCTGCTCCTCATATTTTTGACAGCTTTTGAAGCTCTTCATATTATTCACAGCTTTTCAGGCTCTTCATGTTTTTCAACACCGCTTCATGCTCCTCCTTTTTTTCAGACCGTTTCATGCTCCTCATATTTTTGACGCCTTTTGAAGCTCTTCATATTTTTCACACTTCTCCAGGCTCTTCATGTTTTTGAACAACGTTTCATGCTCCTCCTGTTTTTCAGACCGTTTCATTCTCCTCATATGTTGCACAACTTTTTCAGGCTCTTCATGTTTCTCAACACCACTTCATGCTCCTCCTATTTTTCAGACCGTTTCATGCTCCTCATATTTTTGACACCTTTTGAAGTTCTTCATATTTTTCACACCTTTTCAGGCTTTTCATGTTTTTCAACACTGCTTCATTCTCCTCCTTTATTTCAGACTGTTTCATATTCCTCATCTTTTTGACACCTTTTGAAGCTCTTTATATTTTTCACACCTTTTCAGGCTTTTCATGTTTTTCTACATCGCTTCATTCTCTTCCTGTTTTTCAGACATTTTCATGCTCCTCATATTTTTGAAATCCTTTGAAGCTCTTCATATTTTTCACACCTTTTCAGGCTTTTCATGTATTTCAACACCGTCTCATGCGCCTCCTATTTTTCAGACCGTTTCATGCTCCTCATATGTTTCACACATTTTTCAGGCTCTTCATGTTTTTCAACACCACTTCATGCTCCTCCTATTTTTCAGACCGTTTCATGCTCATCATATTTTTGACACAGTTTGAAGCTCTCCCTACTTTTCACACCTTTTGAGGCTCTTCTAGTTTTTGAGAACAGTTTCTTGCTCCTCATATTTTTCAGACCGTTTCATGGTCCTCATATTTTTGACACCTTTTGAAGCTCTTCATATTTTTCACACTTTTTCAGGGTCTTCATGTTTTTCTACACCACTTCATGCTCCTCCTATTTTTCAGACCGTTTCATTCTCCTCATATGTTTCACAACTTTTTCAGGCTCTTCATGTTTCTCAACACCACTTCATGCTCCTCGTATTTTTCAGACCGTTTCATGCTCCTCATATTTTTGACACTTTTTGAAGCTCTTCATATTTTTCACACCTTTCCAGGCTCTTCATGTTTTTGAACACCGTTTCATGATCCTCCTATTTTTCAGACCGTTTCATGCTCCTCATATGTTTCACACCTTTTGAAGCTCTTCATGTTTTTTAACACCTTTTCATGCTCCTCCTATATTTCAGACCGTTTAATGCTCCTTATATTTTTGACACCATTTGAAGCTCTTCATATTTTTCGCACCTTTTCAGGCTCTTCATATTTTTCAACCCGCTTAAGCTCCTCCTATTTTTCAGACCGTAACTTGCTCCTCATATTTTTGACACCTTGGAGGATCTTCATATATTTCACACCTTTTCAGCCTCTTCATGTTTTTGAACACCGATTCATGCTCCTCCTATTTTTCAGACCGGTTCATGCTCCTCCTATTTTTCAGACCGTTTCATGCTCCTCATATTTTTGACACCTTTTGAACCTCTTCATATTTTTCACACCTTTTCAGGCTCTTCATGTTTTCAACACTGCTTCATGCTCCTACTATTTTTCAGACCGTTTCCTCCTCCTCATATTTTTGACAGCTTTTGAAGCTCTTCATATTATTCACAGCTTTTCAGGCTCTTCATGTTTTTCAACACCGCTTCATGCTCCTCCTTTTTTTCAGACCGTTTCATGCTCCTCATATTTTTGACGCCTTTTGAAGCTCTTCATATTTTTCACACTTCTCCAGGCTTTTCATGTTTTTGAACACCGTTTCATGCTCCTCCTGTTTTTCAAACCGTTTCATGCTGCTCATATTTTTGACACCTTTTGAAGTTCTTCATATTTTTCACACCATTTCAGGCTCTTCACGTTTTTCAACACCACTTCATGCTCCTCTTATTTTTCAGGCCGTTTCATGCTCCTTATTATTTTTGACACCTTTTGAAGCTCTTCATATTTTTCACACCTTACAGGCTCTTCATAGTTTTCAACTCCACTTCATGCTCCTCCTATTTTTCAGACCGTTTCATGCTCCTCATATATTTGACACCTTTTGAAGCTCTTCAGATTTTTCACACCTTTTCAGTCTCTTCATATTTTTCAACACCGTTTCATGCTCCTCCTATTTTTCAGACCGTTTCATGCTCCTCATCTTTTTGACACGTTTTGAAACTCTTCATATTTATCACACCTTTTCAGGCTCTTCATGTTTTTCAACACCATTTCATGCTCCTTCTTTTTTTCAAACCGTTTTATGCTCCTCATATATTTGACACCTTTTGAAGCTCTTCATAATTTCCACACCTTTTCAGGCTCTTCATGTTTTTGAACACCGTTTCATGCTCCTCTTTTTTTTTTTTTATTGTTATTTTATGTTAATTTTTTTTATTATTTTTATTTTTTTTTTTCTGTGGGTTTTGTCATACCTTGATATGAATCAGCCATGGATTTACATGTATTCCCAGTCCCGATTCCCCCTCCCACCTCCCTCTCCACCCGATTCCTCTGGGTCTTCCCAGTGCACCAAGCCGGAACACTTGTCTCGTGCATCCTACCTGGGCTGGTGATCTGTTTCACCATAGATAGCATACATGCTGTTCTTTTGAAATATCCCACCCTCACATTCTCCCACAAAGTTTAAAAGTCTGTTCTGTATTTCTGTGTCTCTTTTTCTGTTCTGCATATAGGGTTATCGTTGTCACCTTTCTAAATTCCATATACATGTGTCAGTATGCTGTAATGTTCTTTATCTTTCTGGCTTACTTCACTCTGTATAATGGGCTCCAGCTTCATCCATCTCATTAGGACTGATTCAAATGAATTCTTTTTAATGGCTGAGTTATATTCCATGGTGTATATGTACCACAGCTTTCTTATCCATTCATCTGCTGACGGGCATCTAGGTTGCTTCCATGTCCTGGCTATTATAAACAGTGCTGCGATGAACATTGGGGTGCACGTGTCTCTTTCAGACGAACCTATGGACACCTTATCTTTGACAAAGGAGGCAAGGATATACAATGGAAAAAAGACAACCTCTTTAACAAATGGTGCTGGGAAAACTGGTCAACCACTTGTAAAAGAATGAAAATAGAACACTTTCTAACACCATACACAAAAATAAACTCAAAATGGATTAAAGATCTCAATGTAAGACCAGAAACTATAAAACTCCAGAGGAGAAGATAGGCAAAACACTCTCCGACATAAATCAAAGCAAGATCCTCTATGACCCACCTCCCAGAATATTGGAAATAAAAGCAAAACTAAACAAATGGGACCTAATGAAACTTAAAAGCTTTTGCACTACAAAGGAAACTATAAGTAAGGTGAAAAGACAGCCCTCAGATTGGGAGAAAATAATAGCAAATGAAGAAACAGACAAAGGATTAATCTCAAAAATATACAAGCAAATCCTGCAGCTCAATTCCAGAAAAATAAATGACCCAATAAAAAATGAGCCAAAGAACTAAACAGACATTTCTCCAAAGAAGACATACAGATGGATAACAAACACATGAAAAGATGCTCAACATCACTCATTATTAGAGAAATGCAAATCAAAACCACAATGAGGTACCATTACATGCCAGTCAGGATGGCTGCTATCCAAAAGTCTACAAGCAATAAATGCTGGAGAGGGAGTGGAGAAAAGGGAACCCTCTTATACTGTTGGTGGGAATGCACACTAGTACAGCCGCTATGGAAAACGGTGTAGAGATTTCTTAAAAAACTGGAAATAGAACTGCCATATGACCCAGCAATTCCACTTCTGGGCATACACACTGAGGAAACCAGATCCTCTTATTTTTCAGACCGTTTCAAACTCCTCATATTTTTTACACCTTTTGAAGCTCTTCATATATTTCACACCTTTTCAGGCTCTTCATGTTTTTCAACACCGCTTCATGCTCCTCCTATTTTTCAGACCGTTTCATGGTCCTCATATTTTTGACACCTTTTGAAGCTCTTCATATTTTTCACACCTTTTCAGGCTCTTCATGTTTTTGAACACAATTTCATGCTCCTCCTATTTTTCAGACCGTTTCATGCTCCTCATGTTTTTGAGACGTTTTGAAGCTCTGCATATTTTTCATACCTTTCAGGCTCTTCATGTTTTTGAACACCGTTACATGCTCCTCCTATTTTTCATACCATATCATGCTCGTCATTTTTTTGACACATTTTGAAGCTCTTCATATTTTTCACACCTTTTCAGGCTCTTTATGTTTTTCAACGCCGTATCATGCTCCTCCTATTTTTCAGACCGTTTCATGCTCCTCATATCTTTGACACCTTTTGAAGCTCTTCATATTTTTCACATCATTTCAGGCTCTTCAAGTTTTTGAAAACGGCTTCATGCTCCTCCTAATTTTCAGACCGTTTCTTGCTCCTCATATTTTTGACACCTTTTGAAGCTCTTCATATTTTTCACAGCTTTTCAGGCTCTTCATGTTTTTGAACACAGTTTCATGCTCCGCATATTTTTCACACCTTTTCATGCTCTTCATATTTTTCACACCTTTTCAGGCTCTTCATGTTTCTCAACACCGTTTCATGCTTCTCCTATTTTTCAGACCGTTTCATGCTTCTCATATTTTTGACAGCTTTTGAAGCTCTTCATATATTTCACACCTTTTCAGGCTTTCCATGTTTTTGAACACCGCTTCATGCTCCTCCTGTTTTTCAGACCACTTCATGCTCCTCGTATTTTTCACACCTTTTGAAGCTCTTCATATGTTTCACACTTCTCCACACTCTTCATGTTTTTGAACACCGTTTCATGCTCCTCCTGTTTTTCAGACCGTTTCATGCTGCTCATATTTTTGACACCTTTTGAAGTTCTTCATATTTTTCACACCTTTTCAGGCTCTTCACGTTTTTCAACACCACTTCATGCTCCTCCTATTTTTCAGGCCGTTTCATGCTCCTTATATTTTTGACACCTTTTGAAGTTCTTCATATTTTTCACACCTTACAGGCTCTTCATCGTTTTCAACACCACTTCATGCTCCTCCTTTTTTTCAGACCTTTTTATGCTCCTCATATATTTGACACCTTTTGAAGCTCTTCATAATTTCCACACCTTTTCAGGCTCTTCATGTTTTTCTACACCGCTTCATGCTCCCCCTATATTTCAGACCATTCATGCCTCTCATGTTTTTGAAACCTTTTGAAGCTCTTCATATTTTTCACACCTTTTCAGGCTCTTCATGTTTTTCAACACCATTTCATGCTCCTCCTTTTTTTCAAACCGTTTTATGCTCCTCATATATTTGACACCTTTTGAAGCTCTTCATAATTTCCACACCTTTTCAGGCTCTTCATGTTTTTCTACACCGCTTCATGCTCCCCCTATATTTCAGACCATTCATGCCTCTCATGTTTTTGAAACCTTTTGAAGCTCTTCATATTTTTCACACCTTTTCAGGCTCTTCATGTTTTTCAACACCGTTTCATGCTCCTCCTTTTTTTCAAACCGTTTTATGCTCCTCATATATTTGACACCTTTTGAAGCTCTTCATAATTTCCACACCTTTTCAGGCTCTTCATGTTTTTCTACACCGCTTCATGCTCCCCCTATATTTCAGACCATTCATGCCTCTCATGTTTTTGAAACCTTTTGAAGCTCTTCATATTTTTCACACCTTTTCAGTCTCTTCATATTTTTCAACACCGTTTCATGCTCCTCCTATTTTTCAGACCGTTTCATGCTCCTCATCTTTTTGACACGTTTTGAAACTCTTCATATTTATCACACCTTTTCAGGCTCTTCATGTTTTTCAACACCATTTCATGCTCCTTCTTTTTTTCAAACCGTTTTATGCTCCTCATATATTTGACACCTTTTGAAGCTCTTCATAATTTCCACACCTTTTCAGGCTCTTCATGTTTTTGAACACCGTTTCATGCTCCTCTTTTTTTTTTTTTATTGTTATTTTATGTTAATTTTTTTTATTATTTTTATTTTTTTTTTTCTGTGGGTTTTGTCATACCTTGATATGAATCAGCCATGGATTTACATGTATTCCCAGTCCCGATTCCCCCTCCCACCTCCCTCTCCACCCGATTCCTCTGGGTCTTCCCAGTGCACCAAGCCGGAACACTTGTCTCGTGCATCCTACCTGGGCTGGTGATCTGTTTCACCATAGATAGCATACATGCTGTTCTTTTGAAATATCCCACCCTCACATTCTCCCACAAAGTTTAAAAGTCTGTTCTGTATTTCTGTGTCTCTTTTTCTGTTCTGCATATAGGGTTATCGTTGTCACCTTTCTAAATTCCATATACATGTGTCAGTATGCTGTAATGTTCTTTATCTTTCTGGCTTACTTCACTCTGTATAATGGGCTCCAGCTTCATCCATCTCATTAGGACTGATTCAAATGAATTCTTTTTAATGGCTGAGTTATATTCCATGGTGTATATGTACCACAGCTTTCTTATCCATTCATCTGCTGACGGGCATCTAGGTTGCTTCCATGTCCTGGCTATTATAAACAGTGCTGCGATGAACATTGGGGTGCACGTGTCTCTTTCAGACGAACCTATGGACACCTTATCTTTGACAAAGGAGGCAAGGATATACAATGGAAAAAAGACAACCTCTTTAACAAATGGTGCTGGGAAAACTGGTCAACCACTTGTAAAAGAATGAAAATAGAACACTTTCTAACACCATACACAAAAATAAACTCAAAATGGATTAAAGATCTCAATGTAAGACCAGAAACTATAAAACTCCAGAGGAGAAGATAGGCAAAACACTCTCCGACATAAATCAAAGCAAGATCCTCTATGACCCACCTCCCAGAATATTGGAAATAAAAGCAAAACTAAACAAATGGGACCTAATGAAACTTAAAAGCTTTTGCACTACAAAGGAAACTATAAGTAAGGTGAAAAGACAGCCCTCAGATTGGGAGAAAATAATAGCAAATGAAGAAACAGACAAAGGATTAATCTCAAAAATATACAAGCAAATCCTGCAGCTCAATTCCAGAAAAATAAATGACCCAATAAAAAATGAGCCAAAGAACTAAACAGACATTTCTCCAAAGAAGACATACAGATGGATAACAAACACATGAAAAGATGCTCAACATCACTCATTATTAGAGAAATGCAAATCAAAACCACAATGAGGTACCATTACATGCCAGTCAGGATGGCTGCTATCCAAAAGTCTACAAGCAATAAATGCTGGAGAGGGAGTGGAGAAAAGGGAACCCTCTTATACTGTTGGTGGGAATGCACACTAGTACAGCCGCTATGGAAAACGGTGTAGAGATTTCTTAAAAAACTGGAAATAGAACTGCCATATGACCCAGCAATTCCACTTCTGGGCATACACACTGAGGAAACCAGATCCTCTTATTTTTCAGACCGTTTCAAACTCCTCATATTTTTTACACCTTTTGAAGCTCTTCATATATTTCACACCTTTTCAGGCTCTTCATGTTTTTCAACACCGCTTCATGCTCCTCCTATTTTTCAGACCGTTTCATGGTCCTCATATTTTTGACACCTTTTGAAGCTCTTCATATTTTTCACACCTTTTCAGGCTCTTCATGTTTTTGAACACAATTTCATGCTCCTCCTATTTTTCAGACCGTTTCATGCTCCTCATGTTTTTGAGACGTTTTGAAGCTCTGCATATTTTTCATACCTTTCAGGCTCTTCATGTTTTTGAACACCGTTACATGCTCCTCCTATTTTTCATACCATATCATGCTCGTCATTTTTTTGACACATTTTGAAGCTCTTCATATTTTTCACACCTTTTCAGGCTCTTTATGTTTTTCAACGCCGTATCATGCTCCTCCTATTTTTCAGACCGTTTCATGCTCCTCATATCTTTGACACCTTTTGAAGCTCTTCATATTTTTCACATCATTTCAGGCTCTTCAAGTTTTTGAAAACGGCTTCATGCTCCTCCTAATTTTCAGACCGTTTCTTGCTCCTCATATTTTTGACACCTTTTGAAGCTCTTCATATTTTTCACAGCTTTTCAGGCTCTTCATGTTTTTGAACACAGTTTCATGCTCCGCATATTTTTCACACCTTTTCATGCTCTTCATATTTTTCACACCTTTTCAGGCTCTTCATGTTTCTCAACACCGTTTCATGCTTCTCCTATTTTTCAGACCGTTTCATGCTTCTCATATTTTTGACAGCTTTTGAAGCTCTTCATATATTTCACACCTTTTCAGGCTTTCCATGTTTTTGAACACCGCTTCATGCTCCTCCTGTTTTTCAGACCACTTCATGCTCCTCGTATTTTTCACACCTTTTGAAGCTCTTCATATGTTTCACACTTCTCCACACTCTTCATGTTTTTGAACACCGTTTCATGCTCCTCCTGTTTTTCAGACCGTTTCATGCTGCTCATATTTTTGACACCTTTTGAAGTTCTTCATATTTTTCACACCTTTTCAGGCTCTTCACGTTTTTCAACACCACTTCATGCTCCTCCTATTTTTCAGGCCGTTTCATGCTCCTTATATTTTTGACACCTTTTGAAGTTCTTCATATTTTTCACACCTTACAGGCTCTTCATCGTTTTCAACACCACTTCATGCTCCTCCTTTTTTTCAGACCTTTTTATGCTCCTCATATATTTGACACCTTTTGAAGCTCTTCATAATTTCCACACCTTTTCAGGCTCTTCATGTTTTTCTACACCGCTTCATGCTCCCCCTATATTTCAGACCATTCATGCCTCTCATGTTTTTGAAACCTTTTGAAGCTCTTCATATTTTTCACACCTTTTCAGGCTCTTCATGTTTTTCAACACCATTTCATGCTCCTCCTTTTTTTCAAACCGTTTTATGCTCCTCATATATTTGACACCTTTTGAAGCTCTTCATAATTTCCACACCTTTTCAGGCTCTTCATGTTTTTGAACACCGTTTCATGCTCCTCTTATTTTTTTTTTTATTGTTATTTTTTTTTAATTTTTTTTATTATTTTTATTTTTTTTTCCAGTGGGTTTTGTCATACCTTGATATGAATCAGCCATGGATTTTCATGTATTCCCAGTCCCGATTCCCCCTCGCACCTCCCTCTCCACCCGATTCCTCTGGGTCTTCCCAGTGCACCAAGCCGGAGCACTTGTCTCGTGCATCCTACCTGGGCTGGTGATCTGTTTCACCATAGATAGCATACATGCTGTTCTTTTGAAATATCCCACCCTCACATTCTCCCACAAAGTTTAAAAGTCTGTTCTGTATTTCTGTGTCTCTTTTTCTGTTCTGCATATAGGGTTATCGTTGTCACCTTTCTAAATTCCATATACATGTGTCAGTATGCTGTAATGTTCTTTATCTTTCTGGCTTACTTCACTCTGTATAATGGGCTCCAGCTTCATCCATCTCATTAGGACTGATTCAAATGAATTCTTTTTAATGGCTGAGTAATATTCCATGGTGTATATGTACCACAGCTTTCTTATCCATTCATCTGCTGACGGGCATCTAGGTTGCTTCCATGTCCTGGCTATTATAAACAGTGCTGCGATGAACATTGGGGTGCACGTGTCTCTTTCAGACGAACCTATGGACACCTTATCTTTGACAAAGGAGGCAAGGATATACAATGGAAAAAAGACAACCTCTTTAACAAGTGGTGCTGGGAAAACTGGTCAACCACTTGTAAAAGAAGGAAAATAGAACACTTTCTAACACCATACACAAAAATAAACTCAAAATGGATTAAAGATCTAAATGTAAGACCAGAAACTATAAAACTCCTAGAGGAGAAGATAGGCAAAACACTCTCCGACATAAATCAAAGCAAGATCCTCTATGACCCACCTCCCAGAATATTGGAAATAAAAGCAAAACTAAACAAATGGGACCTAATGAAACTTAAAAGCTTTTGCACTACAAAGGAAACTATAAGTAAGGTGAAAAGACAGCCCTCAGATTGGGAGAAAATAATAGCAAATGAAGAAACAGACAAAGGATTAATCTCAAAAATATACAAGCAAATCCTGCAGCTCAATTCCAGAAAAATAAATGACCCAATAAAAAATGAGCCAAAGAACTAAACAGACATTTCTCCAAAGAAGACATACAGATGGATAACAAACACATGAAAAGATGCTCAACATCACTCATTATTAGAGAAATGCAAATCAAAACCACAATGAGGTACCATTACATGCCAGTCAGGATGGCTGCTATCCAAAAGTCTACAAGCAATAAATGCTGGAGAGGGAGTGGAGAAAAGGGAACCCTCTTATACTGTTGGTGGGAATGCACACTAGTACAGCCGCTATGGAAAACGGTGTAGAGATTTCTTAAAAAACTGGAAATAGAACTGCCATATGACCCAGCAATTCCACTTCTGGGCATACACACTGAGGAAACCAGATCCTCTTATTTTTCAGACCGTTTCAAACTCCTCATATTTTTTACACCTTTTGAAGCTCTTCATATATTTCACACCTTTTCAGGCTCTTCATGTTTTTCAACACCGCTTCATGCTCCTCCTATTTTTCAGACCGTTTCATGGTCCTCATATTTTTGACACCTTTTGAAGCTCTTCATATTTTTCACATCTTTTCAGGCTCTTCATATTTATCAACCCGCTTAAGCTCCTCCTATTTTTCAGACCGTAACTTGCTCCTCATATTTTTGACACCTTGGAGGCTCTTCATATATTTCACACCTTTTCAGGCTCTTCATGTTTTTGAACACCGATTCATGCTCCTCCTATTTTTCAGACCGGTTCATGCTCCTCCTATTTTTCAGACCGTTTCATGCTCCTCATATTTTTGACACCTTTTGAACCTCTTCATATTTTTCACACCTTTTCAGGCTCTTCATGTTTTCAACACCGCTTCATGCCCCTACTATTTTTCAGACCGTTTCCTGCTCCTCATATTTTTGACAGCTTTTGAAGCTCTTCATATTATTCACAGCTTTTCAGGCTCTTCATGTTTTTCAACACCGCTTCATGCTCCTCCTTTTTTTCAGACCGTTTCATGCTCCTCATATTTTTGACGCCTTTTGAAGCTCTTCATATTTTTCACACTTCTCCAGGCTCTTCATGTTTTTGAACAACGTTTCATGCTCCTCCTGTTTTTCAGACCGTTTCATTCTCCTCATATGTTGCACAACTTTTTCAGGCTCTTCATGTTTCTCAACACCACTTCATGCTCCTCCTATTTTTCAGACCGTTTCATGCTCCTCATATTTTTGACACCTTTTGAAGTTCTTCATATTTTTCACACCTTTTCAGGCTTTTCATGTTTTTCAACACTGCTTCATTCTCCTCCTTTATTTCAGACTGTTTCATATTCCTCATCTTTTTGACACCTTTTGAAGCTCTTTATATTTTTCACACCTTTTCAGGCTTTTCATGTTTTTCTACATCGCTTCATTCTCTTCCTGTTTTTCAGACATTTTCATGCTCCTCATATTTTTGAAATCCTTTGAAGCTCTTCATATTTTTCACACCTTTTCAGGCTTTTCATGTATTTCAACACCGTCTCATGCGCCTCCTATTTTTCAGACCGTTTCATGCTCCTCATATGTTTCACACATTTTTCAGGCTCTTCATGTTTTTCAACACCACTTCATGCTCCTCCTATTTTTCAGACCGTTTCATGCTCATCATATTTTTGACACAGTTTGAAGCTCTTCCTACTTTTCACACCTTTTGAGGCTCTTCTAGTTTTTGAGAACAGTTTCTTGCTCCTCATATTTTTCAGACCGTTTCATGGTCCTCATATTTTTGACACCTTTTGAAGCTCTTCATATTTTTCACACTTTTTCAGGGTCTTCATGTTTTTCTACACCACTTCATGCTCCTCCTATTTTTCAGACCGTTTCATTCTCCTCATATGTTTCACAACTTTTTCAGGCTCTTCATGTTTCTCAACACCACTTCATGCTCCTCGTATTTTTCAGACCGTTTCATGCTCCTCATATTTTTGACACTTTTTGAAGCTCTTCATATTTTTCACACCTTTCCAGGCTCTTCATGTTTTTGAACACCGTTTCATGATCCTCCTATTTTTCAGACCGTTTCATGCTCCTCATATGTTTCACACCTTTTGAAGCTCTTCATGTTTTTTAACACCTTTTCATGCTCCTCCTATATTTCAGACCGTTTAATGCTCCTTATATTTTTGACACCATTTGAAGCTCTTCATATTTTTCGCACCTTTTCAGGCTCTTCATATTTTTCAACCCGCTTAAGCTCCTCCTATTTTTCAGACCGTAACTTGCTCCTCATATTTTTGACACCTTGGAGGATCTTCATATATTTCACACCTTTTCAGCCTCTTCATGTTTTTGAACACCGATTCATGCTCCTCCTATTTTTCAGACCGGTTCATGCTCCTCCTATTTTTCAGACCGTTTCATGCTCCTCATATTTTTGACACCTTTTGAACCTCTTCATATTTTTCACACCTTTTCAGGCTCTTCATGTTTTCAACACTGCTTCATGCTCCTACTATTTTTCAGACCGTTTCCTCCTCCTCATATTTTTGACAGCTTTTGAAGCTCTTCATATTATTCACAGCTTTTCAGGCTCTTCATGTTTTTCAACACCGCTTCATGCTCCTCCTTTTTTTCAGACCGTTTCATGCTCCTCATATTTTTGACGCCTTTTGAAGCTCTTCATATTTTTCACACTTCTCCAGGCTTTTCATGTTTTTGAACACCGTTTCATGCTCCTCCTGTTTTTCAAACCGTTTCATGCTGCTCATATTTTTGACACCTTTTGAAGTTCTTCATATTTTTCACACCATTTCAGGCTCTTCACGTTTTTCAACACCACTTCATGCTCCTCTTATTTTTCAGGCCGTTTCATGCTCCTTATTATTTTTGACACCTTTTGAAGCTCTTCATATTTTTCACACCTTACAGGCTCTTCATAGTTTTCAACTCCACTTCATGCTCCTCCTATTTTTCAGACCGTTTCATGCTCCTCATATATTTGACACCTTTTGAAGCTCTTCAGATTTTTCACACCTTTTCAGTCTCTTCATATTTTTCAACACCGTTTCATGCTCCTCCTATTTTTCAGACCGTTTCATGCTCCTCATCTTTTTGACACGTTTTGAAACTCTTCATATTTATCACACCTTTTCAGGCTCTTCATGTTTTTCAACACCATTTCATGCTCCTTCTTTTTTTCAAACCGTTTTATGCTCCTCATATATTTGACACCTTTTGAAGCTCTTCATAATTTCCACACCTTTTCAGGCTCTTCATGTTTTTGAACACCGTTTCATGCTCCTCTTTTTTTTTTTTTATTGTTATTTTATGTTAATTTTTTTTATTATTTTTATTTTTTTTTTCTGTGGGTTTTGTCATACCTTGATATGAATCAGCCATGGATTTACATGTATTCCCAGTCCCGATTCCCCCTCCCACCTCCCTCTCCACCCGATTCCTCTGGGTCTTCCCAGTGCACCAAGCCGGAACACTTGTCTCGTGCATCCTACCTGGGCTGGTGGTCTGTTTCACCATAGATAGCATACATGCTGTTCTTTTGAAATATCCCACCCTCACATTCTCCCACAAAGTTTAAAAGTCTGTTCTGTATTTCTGTGTCTCTTTTTCTGTTCTGCATATAGGGTTATCGTTGTCACCTTTCTAAATTCCATATACATGTGTCAGTATGCTGTAATGTTCTTTATCTTTCTGGCTTACTTCACTCTGTATAATGGGCTCCAGCTTCATCCATCTCATTAGGACTGATTCAAATGAATTCTTTTTAATGGCTGAGTTATATTCCATGGTGTATATGTACCACAGCTTTCTTATCCATTCATCTGCTGACGGGCATCTAGGTTGCTTCCATGTCCTGGCTATTATAAACAGTGCTGCGATGAACATTGGGGTGCACGTGTCTCTTTCAGACGAACCTATGGACACCTTATCTTTGACAAAGGAGGCAAGGATATACAATGGAAAAAAGACAACCTCTTTAACAAGTGGTGCTGGGAAAACTGGTCAACCACTTGTAAAAGAAGGAAAATAGAACACTTTCTAACACCATACACAAAAATAAACTCAAAATGGATTAAAGATCTAAATGTAAGACCAGAAACTATAAAACTCCTAGAGGAGAAGATAGGCAAAACACTCTCCGACATAAATCAAAGCAAGATCCTCTATGACCCACCTCCCAGAATATTGGAAATAAAAGCAAAACTAAACAAATGGGACCTAATGAAACTTAAAAGCTTTTGCACTACAAAGGAAACTATAAGTAAGGTGAAAAGACAGCCCTCAGATTGGGAGAAAATAATAGCAAATGAAGAAACAGACAAAGGATTAATCTCAAAAATATACAAGCAAATCCTGCAGCTCAATTCCAGAAAAATAAATGACCCAATAAAAAATGAGCCAAAGAACTAAACAGACATTTCTCCAAAGAAGACATACAGATGGATAACAAACACATGAAAAGATGCTCAACATCACTCATTATTAGAGAAATGCAAATCAAAACCACAATGAGGTACCATTACATGCCAGTCAGGATGGCTGCTATCCAAAAGTCTACAAGCAATAAATGCTGGAGAGGGAGTGGAGAAAAGGGAACCCTCTTATACTGTTGGTGGGAATGCACACTAGTACAGCCGCTATGGAAAACGGTGTAGAGATTTCTTAAAAAACTGGAAATAGAACTGCCATATGACCCAGCAATTCCACTTCTGGGCATACACACTGAGGAAACCAGATCCTCTTATTTTTCAGACCGTTTCAAACTCCTCATATTTTTTACACCTTTTGAAGCTCTTCATATATTTCACACCTTTTCAGGCTCTTCATGTTTTTCAACACCGCTTCATGCTCCTCCTATTTTTCAGACCGTTTCATGGTCCTCATATTTTTGACACCTTTTGAAGCTCTTCATATTTTTCACATCTTTTCAGGCTCTTCATATTTATCAACCCGCTTAAGCTCCTCCTATTTTTCAGACCGTAACTTGCTCCTCATATTTTTGACACCTTGGAGGCTCTTCATATATTTCACACCTTTTCAGGCTCTTCATGTTTTTGAACACCGATTCATGCTCCTCCTATTTTTCAGACCGGTTCATGCTCCTCCTATTTTTCAGACCGTTTCATGCTCCTCATATTTTTGACACCTTTTGAACCTCTTCATATTTTTCACACCTTTTCAGGCTCTTCATGTTTTCAACACCGCTTCATGCCCCTACTATTTTTCAGACCGTTTCCTGCTCCTCATATTTTTGACAGCTTTTGAAGCTCTTCATATTATTCACAGCTTTTCAGGCTCTTCATGTTTTTCAACACCGCTTCATGCTCCTCCTTTTTTTCAGACCGTTTCATGCTCCTCATATTTTTGACGCCTTTTGAAGCTCTTCATATTTTTCACACTTCTCCAGGCTCTTCATGTTTTTGAACAACGTTTCATGCTCCTCCTGTTTTTCAGACCGTTTCATTCTCCTCATATGTTGCACAACTTTTTCAGGCTCTTCATGTTTCTCAACACCACTTCATGCTCCTCCTATTTTTCAGACCGTTTCATGCTCCTCATATTTTTGACACCTTTTGAAGTTCTTCATATTTTTCACACCTTTTCAGGCTTTTCATGTTTTTCAACACTGCTTCATTCTCCTCCTTTATTTCAGACTGTTTCATATTCCTCATCTTTTTGACACCTTTTGAAGCTCTTTATATTTTTCACACCTTTTCAGGCTTTTCATGTTTTTCTACATCGCTTCATTCTCTTCCTGTTTTTCAGACATTTTCATGCTCCTCATATTTTTGAAATCCTTTGAAGCTCTTCATATTTTTCACACCTTTTCAGGCTTTTCATGTATTTCAACACCGTCTCATGCGCCTCCTATTTTTCAGACCGTTTCATGCTCCTCATATGTTTCACACATTTTTCAGGCTCTTCATGTTTTTCAACACCACTTCATGCTCCTCCTATTTTTCAGACCGTTTCATGCTCATCATATTTTTGACACAGTTTGAAGCTCTTCCTACTTTTCACACCTTTTGAGGCTCTTCTAGTTTTTGAGAACAGTTTCTTGCTCCTCATATTTTTCAGACCGTTTCATGGTCCTCATATTTTTGACACCTTTTGAAGCTCTTCATATTTTTCACACTTTTTCAGGGTCTTCATGTTTTTCTACACCACTTCATGCTCCTCCTATTTTTCAGACCGTTTCATTCTCCTCATATGTTTCACAACTTTTTCAGGCTCTTCATGTTTCTCAACACCACTTCATGCTCCTCGTATTTTTCAGACCGTTTCATGCTCCTCATATTTTTGACACTTTTTGAAGCTCTTCATATTTTTCACACCTTTCCAGGCTCTTCATGTTTTTGAACACCGTTTCATGATCCTCCTATTTTTCAGACCGTTTCATGCTCCTCATATGTTTCACACCTTTTGAAGCTCTTCATGTTTTTTAACACCTTTTCATGCTCCTCCTATATTTCAGACCGTTTAATGCTCCTTATATTTTTGACACCATTTGAAGCTCTTCATATTTTTCGCACCTTTTCAGGCTCTTCATATTTTTCAACCCGCTTAAGCTCCTCCTATTTTTCAGACCGTAACTTGCTCCTCATATTTTTGACACCTTGGAGGATCTTCATATATTTCACACCTTTTCAGCCTCTTCATGTTTTTGAACACCGATTCATGCTCCTCCTATTTTTCAGACCGGTTCATGCTCCTCCTATTTTTCAGACCGTTTCATGCTCCTCATATTTTTGACACCTTTTGAACCTCTTCATATTTTTCACACCTTTTCAGGCTCTTCATGTTTTCAACACTGCTTCATGCTCCTACTATTTTTCAGACCGTTTCCTCCTCCTCATATTTTTGACAGCTTTTGAAGCTCTTCATATTATTCACAGCTTTTCAGGCTCTTCATGTTTTTCAACACCGCTTCATGCTCCTCCTTTTTTTCAGACCGTTTCATGCTCCTCATATTTTTGACGCCTTTTGAAGCTCTTCATATTTTTCACACTTCTCCAGGCTTTTCATGTTTTTGAACACCGTTTCATGCTCCTCCTGTTTTTCAAACCGTTTCATGCTGCTCATATTTTTGACACCTTTTGAAGTTCTTCATATTTTTCACACCATTTCAGGCTCTTCACGTTTTTCAACACCACTTCATGCTCCTCTTATTTTTCAGGCCGTTTCATGCTCCTTATTATTTTTGACACCTTTTGAAGCTCTTCATATTTTTCACACCTTACAGGCTCTTCATAGTTTTCAACTCCACTTCATGCTCCTCCTATTTTTCAGACCGTTTCATGCTCCTCATATATTTGACACCTTTTGAAGCTCTTCAGATTTTTCACACCTTTTCAGTCTCTTCATATTTTTCAACACCGTTTCATGCTCCTCCTATTTTTCAGACCGTTTCATGCTCCTCATCTTTTTGACACGTTTTGAAACTCTTCATATTTATCACACCTTTTCAGGCTCTTCATGTTTTTCAACACCATTTCATGCTCCTTCTTTTTTTCAAACCGTTTTATGCTCCTCATATATTTGACACCTTTTGAAGCTCTTCATAATTTCCACACCTTTTCAGGCTCTTCATGTTTTTGAACACCGTTTCATGCTCCTCTTTTTTTTTTTTTATTGTTATTTTATGTTAATTTTTTTTATTATTTTTATTTTTTTTTTCTGTGGGTTTTGTCATACCTTGATATGAATCAGCCATGGATTTACATGTATTCCCAGTCCCGATTCCCCCTCCCACCTCCCTCTCCACCCGATTCCTCTGGGTCTTCCCAGTGCACCAAGCCGGAACACTTGTCTCGTGCATCCTACCTGGGCTGGTGGTCTGTTTCACCATAGATAGCATACATGCTGTTCTTTTGAAATATCCCACCCTCACATTCTCCCACAAAGTTTAAAAGTCTGTTCTGTATTTCTGTGTCTCTTTTTCTGTTCTGCATATAGGGTTATCGTTGTCACCTTTCTAAATTCCATATACATGTGTCAGTATGCTGTAATGTTCTTTATCTTTCTGGCTTACTTCACTCTGTATAATGGGCTCCAGCTTCATCCATCTCATTAGGACTGATTCAAATGAATTCTTTTTAATGGCTGAGTTATATTCCATGGTGTATATGTACCACAGCTTTCTTATCCATTCATCTGCTGACGGGCATCTAGGTTGCTTCCATGTCCTGGCTATTATAAACAGTGCTGCGATGAACATTGGGGTGCACGTGTCTCTTTCAGACGAACCTATGGACACCTTATCTTTGACAAAGGAGGCAAGGATATACAATGGAAAAAAGACAACCTCTTTAACAAATGGTGCTGGGAAAACTGGTCAACCACTTGTAAAAGAATGAAAATAGAACACTTTCTAACACCATACACAAAAATAAACTCAAAATGGATTAAAGATCTAAATGTAAGACCAGAAACTATAAAACTCCTAGAGGTGAAGATAGGCAAAACACTCTCCGACATAAATCAAAGCAAGATCCTCTATGACCCACCTCCCAGAATATTGGAAATAAAAGCAAAACTAAACAAATGGGACCTAATGAAACTTAAAAGCTTTTGCACTACAAAGGAAACTATAAGTAAGGTGAAAAGACAGCCCTCAGATTGGGAGAAAATAATAGCAAATGAAGAAACAGACAAAGGATTAATCTCAAAAATATACAAGCAAATCCTGCAGCTCAATTCCAGAAAAATAAATGACCCAATAAAAAATGAGCCAAAGAACTAAACAGACATTTCTCCAAAGAAGACATACAGATGGATAACAAACACATGAAAAGATGCTCAACATCACTCATTATTAGAGAAATGCAAATCAAAACCACAATGAGGTACCATTACATGCCAGTCAGGATGGCTGCTATCCAAAAGTCTACAAGCAATAAATGCTGGAGAGGGAGTGGAGAAAAGGGAACCCTCTTATACTGTTGGTGGGAATGCACACTAGTACAGCCGCTATGGAAAACGGTGTAGAGATTTCTTAAAAAACTGGAAATAGAACTGCCATATGACCCAGCAATTCCACTTCTGGGCATACACACTGAGGAAACCAGATCCTCTTATTTTTCAGACCGTTTCAAACTCCTCATATTTTTTACACCTTTTGAAGCTCTTCATATATTTCACACCTTTTCAGGCTCTTCATGTTTTTCAACACCGCTTCATGCTCCTCCTATTTTTCAGACCGTTTCATGGTCCTCATATTTTTGACACCTTTTGAAGCTCTTCATATTTTTCACACCTTTTCAGGCTCTTCATGTTTTTGAACACAATTTCATGCTCCTCCTATTTTTCAGACCGTTTCATGCTCCTCATGTTTTTGAGACGTTTTGAAGCTCTGCATATTTTTCATACCTTTCAGGCTCTTCATGTTTTTGAACACCGTTACATGCTCCTCCTATTTTTCATACCATATCATGCTCGTCATTTTTTTGACACATTTTGAAGCTCTTCATATTTTTCACACCTTTTCAGGCTCTTTATGTTTTTCAACGCCGTATCATGCTCCTCCTATTTTTCAGACCGTTTCATGCTCCTCATATCTTTGACACCTTTTGAAGCTCTTCATATTTTTCACATCATTTCAGGCTCTTCAAGTTTTTGAAAACGGCTTCATGCTCCTCCTAATTTTCAGACCGTTTCTTGCTCCTCATATTTTTGACACCTTTTGAAGCTCTTCATATTTTTCACAGCTTTTCAGGCTCTTCATGTTTTTGAACACAGTTTCATGCTCCGCATATTTTTCACACCTTTTCATGCTCTTCATATTTTTCACACCTTTTCAGGCTCTTCATGTTTCTCAACACCGTTTCATGCTTCTCCTATTTTTCAGACCGTTTCATGCTTCTCATATTTTTGACAGCTTTTGAAGCTCTTCATATATTTCACACCTTTTCAGGCTTTCCATGTTTTTGAACACCGCTTCATGCTCCTCCTGTTTTTCAGACCACTTCATGCTCCTCGTATTTTTCACACCTTTTGAAGCTCTTCATATGTTTCACACTTCTCCACACTCTTCATGTTTTTGAACACCGTTTCATGCTCCTCCTGTTTTTCAGACCGTTTCATGCTGCTCATATTTTTGACACCTTTTGAAGTTCTTCATATTTTTCACACCTTTTCAGGCTCTTCACGTTTTTCAACACCACTTCATGCTCCTCCTATTTTTCAGGCCGTTTCATGCTCCTTATATTTTTGACACCTTTTGAAGTTCTTCATATTTTTCACACCTTACAGGCTCTTCATCGTTTTCAACACCACTTCATGCTCCTCCTTTTTTTCAGACCTTTTTATGCTCCTCATATATTTGACACCTTTTGAAGCTCTTCATAATTTCCACACCTTTTCAGGCTCTTCATGTTTTTCTACACCGCTTCATGCTCCCCCTATATTTCAGACCATTCATGCCTCTCATGTTTTTGAAACCTTTTGAAGCTCTTCATATTTTTCACACCTTTTCAGGCTCTTCATGTTTTTCAACACCATTTCATGCTCCTCCTTTTTTTCAAACCGTTTTATGCTCCTCATATATTTGACACCTTTTGAAGCTCTTCATAATTTCCACACCTTTTCAGGCTCTTCATGTTTTTGAACACCGTTTCATGCTCCTCTTATTTTTTTTTTTATTGTTATTTTTTTTTAATTTTTTTTATTATTTTTATTTTTTTTTCCAGTGGGTTTTGTCATACCTTGATATGAATCAGCCATGGATTTTCATGTATTCCCAGTCCCGATTCCCCCTCGCACCTCCCTCTCCACCCGATTCCTCTGGGTCTTCCCAGTGCACCAAGCCGGAGCACTTGTCTCGTGCATCCTACCTGGGCTGGTGATCTGTTTCACCATAGATAGCATACATGCTGTTCTTTTGAAATATCCCACCCTCACATTCTCCCACAAAGTTTAAAAGTCTGTTCTGTATTTCTGTGTCTCTTTTTCTGTTCTGCATATAGGGTTATCGTTGTCACCTTTCTAAATTCCATATACATGTGTCAGTATGCTGTAATGTTCTTTATCTTTCTGGCTTACTTCACTCTGTATAATGGGCTCCAGCTTCATCCATCTCATTAGGACTGATTCAAATGAATTCTTTTTAATGGCTGAGTAATATTCCATGGTGTATATGTACCACAGCTTTCTTATCCATTCATCTGCTGACGGGCATCTAGGTTGCTTCCATGTCCTGGCTATTATAAACAGTGCTGCGATGAACATTGGGGTGCACGTGTCTCTTTCAGACGAACCTATGGACACCTTATCTTTGACAAAGGAGGCAAGGATATACAATGGAAAAAAGACAACCTCTTTAACAAGTGGTGCTGGGAAAACTGGTCAACCACTTGTAAAAGAAGGAAAATAGAACACTTTCTAACACCATACACAAAAATAAACTCAAAATGGATTAAAGATCTAAATGTAAGACCAGAAACTATAAAACTCCTAGAGGAGAAGATAGGCAAAACACTCTCCGACATAAATCAAAGCAAGATCCTCTATGACCCACCTCCCAGAATATTGGAAATAAAAGCAAAACTAAACAAATGGGACCTAATGAAACTTAAAAGCTTTTGCACTACAAAGGAAACTATAAGTAAGGTGAAAAGACAGCCCTCAGATTGGGAGAAAATAATAGCAAATGAAGAAACAGACAAAGGATTAATCTCAAAAATATACAAGCAAATCCTGCAGCTCAATTCCAGAAAAATAAATGACCCAATAAAAAATGAGCCAAAGAACTAAACAGACATTTCTCCAAAGAAGACATACAGATGGATAACAAACACATGAAAAGATGCTCAACATCACTCATTATTAGAGAAATGCAAATCAAAACCACAATGAGGTACCATTACATGCCAGTCAGGATGGCTGCTATCCAAAAGTCTACAAGCAATAAATGCTGGAGAGGGAGTGGAGAAAAGGGAACCCTCTTATACTGTTGGTGGGAATGCACACTAGTACAGCCGCTATGGAAAACGGTGTAGAGATTTCTTAAAAAA
Organism: Dama dama; assembly: GCF_033118175.1. Classification (NCBI taxonomy): domain Eukaryota; kingdom Metazoa; phylum Chordata; class Mammalia; order Artiodactyla; family Cervidae; genus Dama; species Dama dama. The sequence continues at coordinate 2,036,090 of NW_026870926.1, read as the reverse complement.
CTGGAAATAGAACTGCCATATGACCCAGCAATTCCACTTCTGGGCATACACACTGAGGAAACCAGATCCTCTTATTTTTCAGACCGTTTCAAACTCCTCATATTTTTTACACCTTTTGAAGCTCTTCATATATTTCACACCTTTTCAGGCTCTTCATGTTTTTCAACACCGCTTCATGCTCCTCCTATTTTTCAGACCGTTTCATGGTCCTCATATTTTTGACACCTTTTGAAGCTCTTCATATTTTTCACATCTTTTCAGGCTCTTCATATTTATCAACCCGCTTAAGCTCCTCCTATTTTTCAGACCGTAACTTGCTCCTCATATTTTTGACACCTTGGAGGCTCTTCATATATTTCACACCTTTTCAGGCTCTTCATGTTTTTGAACACCGATTCATGCTCCTCCTATTTTTCAGACCGGTTCATGCTCCTCCTATTTTTCAGACCGTTTCATGCTCCTCATATTTTTGACACCTTTTGAACCTCTTCATATTTTTCACACCTTTTCAGGCTCTTCATGTTTTCAACACCGCTTCATGCCCCTACTATTTTTCAGACCGTTTCCTGCTCCTCATATTTTTGACAGCTTTTGAAGCTCTTCATATTATTCACAGCTTTTCAGGCTCTTCATGTTTTTCAACACCGCTTCATGCTCCTCCTTTTTTTCAGACCGTTTCATGCTCCTCATAATTTTGACGCCTTTTGAAGCTCTTCATATTTTTCACACTTCTCCAGGCTCTTCATGTTTTTGAACAACGTTTCATGCTCCTCCTGTTTTTCAGACCGTTTCATTCTCCTCATATGTTGCACAACTTTTTCAGGCTCTTCATGTTTCTCAACACCACTTCATGCTCCTCCTATTTTTCAGACCGTTTCATGCTCCTCATATTTTTGACAGCTTTTGAAGTTCTTCATATTTTTCACACCTTTTCAGGCTTTTCATGTTTTTCAACACTGCTTCATTCTCCTCCTTTATTTCAGACGGTTTCATATTCCTCATCTTTTTGACACCTTTTGAAGCTCTTTATATTTTTCACACCTTTTCAGGCTTTTCATGTTTTTCTACATCGCTTCATTCTCTTCCTGTTTTTCAGACATTTTCATGCTCCTCATATTTTTGAAATCCTTTGAAGCTCTTCATATTTTTCACACCTTTTCAGGCTTTTCATGTATTTCAACACCGTCTCATGCGCCTCCTATTTTTCAGACCGTTTCATGCTCCTCATATGTTTCACACATTTTTCAGGCTCTTCATGTTTTTCAACACCACTTCATGCTCCTCCTATTTTTCAGACCGTTTCATGCTCATCATATTTTTGACACAGTTTGAAGCTCTTCCTACTTTTCACACCTTTTGAGGCTCTTCTAGTTTTTGAGAACAGTTTCTTGCTCCTCATATTTTTCAGACCGTTTCATGGTCCTCATATTTTTGACACCTTTTGAAGCTCTTCATATTTTTCACACTTTTTCAGGGTCTTCATGTTTTTCTACACCACTTCATGCTCCTCCTATTTTTCAGACCGTTTCATTCTCCTCATATGTTTCACAACTTTTTCAGGCTCTTCATGTTTCTCAACACCACTTCATGCTCCTCGTATTTTTCAGACCGTTTCATGCTCCTCATATTTTTGACACTTTTTGAAGCTCTTCATATTTTTCACACCTTTCCAGGCTCTTCATGTTTTTGAACACCGTTTCATGATCTTCCTATTTTTCAGACCGTTTCATGCTCCTCATATGTTTCACACCTTTTGAAGCTCTTCATGTTTTTTAACACCTTTTCATGCTCCTCCTATATTTCAGACCGTTTAATGCTCCTTATATTTTTGACACCATTTGAAGCTCTTCATATTTTTCGCACCTTTTCAGGCTCTTCATATTTTTCAACCCGCTTAAGCTCCTCCTATTTTTCAGACCGTAACTTGCTCCTCATATTTTTGACACCTTGGAGGATCTTCATATATTTCACACCTTTTCAGCCTCTTCATGTTTTTGAACACCGATTCATGCTCCTCCTATTTTTCAGACCGGTTCATGCTCCTCCTATTTTTCAGACCGTTTCATGCTCCTCATATTTTTGACACCTTTTGAACCTCTTCATATTTTTCACACCTTTTCAGGCTCTTCATGTTTTCAACACTGCTTCATGCTCCTACTATTTTTCAGACCGTTTCCTCCTCCTCATATTTTTGACAGCTTTTGAAGCTCTTCATATTATTCACAGCTTTTCAGGCTCTTCATGTTTTTCAACACCGCTTCATGCTCCTCCTTTTTTTCAGACCGTTTCATGCTCCTCATATTTTTGACGCCTTTTGAAGCTCTTCATATTTTTCACACTTCTCCAGGCTTTTCATGTTTTTAAACACCGTTTCATGCTCCTCCTGTTTTTCAAACCGTTTCATGCTGCTCATATTTTTGACACCTTTTGAAGTTCTTCATATTTTTCACACCTTTTCAGGCTCTTCACGTTTTTCAACACCACTTCATGCTCCTCCTATTTTTCAGACCGTTTCATGCTCCTCATGTTTTTGAGACGTTTTGAAGCTCTGCATATTTTTCATACCTTTCAGGCTCTTCATGTTTTTGAACACCGTTACATGCTCCTCCTATTTTTCATACCATATCATGCTCGTCATTTTTTTGACACATTTTGAAGCTCTTCATATTTTTCACACCTTTTCAGGCTCTTTATGTTTTTCAACGCCGTATCATGCTCCTCCTATTTTTCAGACCGTTTCATGCTCCTCATATCTTTGACACCTTTTGAAGCTCTTCATATTTTTCACATCATTTCAGGCTCTTCAAGTTTTTGAAAACGGCTTCATGCTCCTCCTAATTTTCAGACCGTTTCTTGCTCCTCATATTTTTGACACCTTTTGAAGCTCTTCATATTTTTCACAGCTTTTCAGGCTCTTCATGTTTTTCAACACCGCTTCATGCTCCTCCTTTTTTTCAGACCGTTTCATGCTCCTCATATTTTTGACGCCTTTTGAAGCTCTTCATATTTTTCAACTTCTCCAGGATTTTCATGTTTTTGAACACCGTTTCATGCTCCTCTTATTTTTTTTTTATTGTTATTTTATTTTAATTTTTTTTTATTATTTTTATTTTTTTTTCCAGTGGGTTTTGTCTTACTTTGATATGAATCAGCCATGGATTTACATGTATTCCCAGTCCCGTTTCCCCCTCCCACCTCCCTCTCCACCCGATTCCTCTGGGTCTTCCCAGTGCACCAAGCCGGAGCAGTTGTCTCGTGCATCCTACCTGGGCTGGTGATCTGTTTCACCATAGATAGCATACATGCTGTTCTTTTGAAATATCCCACCCTCACATTCTCCCACAAAGTTTAAAAGTCTGTTCTGTATTTCTGTGTCTCTTTTTCTGTTCTGCATATAGGGTTATCGTTGTCACCTTTCTAAATTCCATATACATGTGTCAGTATGCTGTAATGTTCTTTATCTTTCTGGCTTACTTCACTCTGTATAATGGGCTCCAGCTTCATCCATCTCATTAGGACTGATTCAAATGAATTCTTTTTAATGGCTGAGTAATATTCCATGGTGTATATGTACCACAGCTTTCTTATCCATTCATCTGCTGACGGGCATCTAGGTTGCTTCCATGTCCTGGCTATTATAAACAGTGCTGCGATGAACATTGGGGTGCACGTGTCTCTTTCAGACGAACCTATGGACACCTTATCTTTGACAAAGGAGGCAAGGATATACAATGGAAAAAAGACAACCTCTTTAACAAGTGGTGCTGGGAAAACTGGTCAACCACTTGTAAAAGAATGAAAATAGAACACTTTCTAACACCATACACAAAAATAAACTCAAAATGGATTAAAGATCTAAATGTAAGACCAGAAACTATAAAACTCCTAGAGGTGAAGATAGGCAAAACACTCTCCGACATAAATCAAAGCAAGATCCTCTATGACCCACCTCCCAGAATATTGGAAATAAAAGCAAAACTAAACAAATGGGACCTAATGAAACTTAAAAGCTTTTGCACTACAAAGGAAACTATAAGTAAGGTGAAAAGACAGCCCTCAGATTGGGAGAAAATAATAGCAAATGAAGAAACAGACAAAGGATTAATCTCAAAAATATACAAGCAAATCCTGCAGCTCAATTCCAGAAAAATAAATGACCCAATAAAAAATGAGCCAAAGAACTAAACAGACATTTCTCCAAAGAAGACATACAGATGGATAACAAACACATGAAAAGATGCTCAACATCACTCATTATTAGAGAAATGCAAATCAAAACCACAATGAGGTACCATTACATGCCAGTCAGGATGGCTGCTATCCAAAAGTCTACAAGCAATAAATGCTGGAGAGGGAGTGGAGAAAAGGGAACCCTCTTATACTGTTGGTGGGAATGCACACTAGTACAGCCGCTATGGAAAACGGTGTAGAGATTTCTTAAAAAACTGGAAATAGAACTGCCATATGACCCAGCAATTCCACTTCTGGGCATACACACTGAGGAAACCAGATCCTCTTATTTTTCAGACCGTTTCAAACTCCTCATATTTTTTACACCTTTTGAAGCTCTTCATATATTTCACACCTTTTCAGGCTCTTCATGTTTTTCAACACCGCTTCATGCTCCTCCTATTTTTCAGACCGTTTCATGGTCCTCATATATTTGACACCTTTTGAAGCTCTTCATATTTTTCACATCTTTTCAGGCTCTTCATATTTTTCAACCCGCTTAAGCTCCTCCTATTTTTCAGACCGTAACTTGCTCCTCATATTTTTGACACCTTGGAGGCTCTTCATATATTTCACACCTTTTCAGGCTCTTCATGTTTTTCAACACCGCTTCATGCTCCTCCTTTTTTTCAGACCGTTTCATGCTCCTCATATTTTTGACGCCTTTTGAAGCTCTTCATATTTTTCACACTTCTCCAGGCTCTTCATGTTTTTGAACACCGTTTCATGCTCCTCCTGTTTTTCAGACCGTTTCATGCTGCTCATATTTTTGACACCTTTTGAAGTTCTTCATATTTTTCACACCTTTTCAGGCTCTTCACGTTTTTCAACACCACTTCATGCTCCTCCTATTTTTCAGGCCGTTTCATGCACCTTATATTTTTGACACCTTTTGAAGTTCTTCATATTTTTCACACCTTACAGGCTCTTCATAGTTTTCAACACCACTTCATGCTCCTCCTATTTTTCAGACCGTTTCATGCTCCTCATATATTTGACACCTTTTGAAGCTCTTCAGATTTTTCACACCTTTTCAGGCTCTTCATGTTTTTCAACACCGCTTCATGCTCCTCCTATTTTTCAGACCGTTTCATGCTCCTCATCTTTTTGACACGTTTTGAAACTCTTCATATTTATCACACCTTTTCAGGCTCTTCATGTTTTTCAACACCATTTCATGCTCCTCCTTTTTTTCAAACCGTTTTATGCTCCTCATATATTTGACACCTTTTGAAGCTCTTCATAATTTCCACACCTTTTCAGGCTCTTCATGTTTTTGAACACCGTTTCATGCTCCTCTTATTTTTTTGTTTTTATTGTTATTTTATTTTAATTTTTTTTTGTATTATTTTTATTTTTTTTTCCAGTGGGTTTTGTCATACCTTGATATGAATCAGCCATGGATTTACATGTATTCCCAGTCCCGATTCCCCCTCCCACCTCCCTCTCCACCCGATTCCTCTGGGTCTTCCCAGTGCACCAAGCCGGAGCACTTGTCTCGTGCATCCTACCTGGGCTGGTGATCTGTTTCACCATAGATAGCATACATGCTGTTCTTTTGAAATATCCCACCCTCACATTCTCCCACAAAGTTTAAAAGTCTGTTCTGTATTTCTGTGTCTCTTTTTCTGTTCTGCATATAGGGTTATCGTTGTCACCTTTCTAAATTCCATATACATGTGTCAGTATGCTGTAATGTTCTTTATCTTTCTGGCTTACTTCACTCTGTATAATGGGCTCCAGCTTCATCCATCTCATTAGGACTGATTCAAATGAATTCTTTTTAATGGCTGAGTAATATTCCATGGTGTATATGTACCACAGCTTTCTTATCCATTCATCTGCTGACGGGCATCTAGGTTGCTTCCATGTCCTGGCTATTATAAACAGTGCTGCGATGAACATTGGGGTGCACGTGTCTCTTTCAGACGAACCTATGGACACCTTATCTTTGACAAAGGAGGCAAGGATATGCAATGGAAAAAAGACAACCTCTTTAACAAGTGGTGCTGGGAAAACTGGTCAACCACTTGTAAAAGAAGGAAAATAGAACACTTTCTAACACCATACACAAAAATAAACTCAAAATGGATTAAAGATCTAAATGTAAGACCAGAAACTATAAAACTCCTAGAGGAGAAGATAGGCAAAACACTCTCCGACATAAATCAAAGCAAGATCCTCTATGACCCACCTCCCAGAATATTGGAAATAAAAGCAAAACTAAACAAATGGGACCTAATGAAACTTAAAAGCTTTTGCACTACAAAGGAAACTATAAGTAAGGTGAAAAGACAGCCCTCAGATTGGGAGAAAATAATAGCAAATGAAGAAACAGACAAAGGATTAATCTCAAAAATATACAAGCAAATCCTGCAGCTCAATTCCAGAAAAATAAATGACCCAATAAAAAATGAGCCAAAGAACTAAACAGACATTTCTCCAAAGAAGACATACAGATGGATAACAAACACATGAAAAGATGCTCAACATCACTCATTATTAGAGAAATGCAAATCAAAACCACAATGAGGTACCATTACATGCCAGTCAGGATGGCTGCTATCCAAAAGTCTACAAGCAATAAATGCTGGAGAGGGAGTGGAGAAAAGGGAACCCTCTTATACTGTTGGTGGGAATGCACACTAGTACAGCCGCTATGGAAAATGGTGTAGAGATTTCTTAAAAAACTGGAAATAGAACTGCCATATGACCCAGCAATTCCACTTCTGGGCATACACACTGAGGAAACCAGATCCTCTTATTTTTCAGACCGTTTCAAACTCCTCATATTTTTTACACCTTTTGAAGCTCTTCATATATTTCACACCTTTTCAGGCTCTTCATGTTTTTCAACACCGCTTCATGCTCCTCCTATTTTTCAGACCGTTTCATGGTCCTCATATATTTGACACCTTTTGAAGCTCTTCATATTTTTCACATCTTTTCAGGCTCTTCATATTTTTCAACCCGCTTAAGCTCCTCCTATTTTTCAGACCGTAACTTGCTCCTCATATTTTTGACACCTTGGAGGATCTTCATATATTTCACACCTTTTCAGGCTCTTCATGTTTTTGAACACCGATTCATGCTCCTCCTATTTTTCAGACCGGTTCATGCTCCTCCTATTTTTCAGACCGTTTCATGCTCCTCATATTTTTGACACCTTTTGAACCTCTTCATATTTTTCACACCTTTTCAGGCTCTTCATGTTTTCAACACCGCTTCATGCTCCTACTATTTTTCAGACCGTTTCCTGCTCCTCATATTTTTGACAGCTTTTGAAGCTCTTCATATTATTCACAGCTTTTCAGGCTCTTCATGTTTTTCAACACCGCTTCATGCTCCTCCTTTTTTTCAGACCGTTTCATGCTCCTCATATTTTTGACGCCTTTTGAAGCTCTTCATATTTTTCACACTTCTCCAGGCTCTTCATGTTTTTGAACACCGTTTCATGCTCCTCCTGTTTTTCAGACCGTTTCATGCTGCTCATATTTTTGACACCTTTTGAAGTTCTTCATATTTTTCACACCTTTTCAGGCTCTTCACGTTTTTCAACACCACTTCATGCTCCTCCTATTTTTCAGGCCGTTTCATGCTCCTTATATTTTTGACACCTTTTGAAGTTCTTCATATTTTTCACACCTTACAGGCTCTTCATAGTTTTCAACACCACTTCATGCTCCTCCTATTTTTCAGACCGTTTCATGCTCCTCATATATTTGACACCTTTTGAAGCTCTTCAGATTTTTCACACCTTTTCAGGCTCTTCATATTTTTCAACACCGCTTCATGCTCCTCCTATTTTTCAGACCGTTTCATGCTCCTCATCTTTTTGACACGTTTTGAAACTCTTCATATTTATCACACCTTTTCAGGCTGTTCATGTTTTTCAACACCATTTCATGCTCCTCCTTTTTTTCAAACCGTTTTATGCTCCTCATATATTTGACACCTTTTGAAGCTCTTCATAATTTCCACACCTTTTCAGGCTCTTCATGTTTTTGAACACCGTTTCATGCTCCTCTTATTTTTTTGTTTTTATTGTTATTTTATTTTAATTTTTTTTTTGTATTATTTTTATTTTTTTTTCCAGTGGGTTTTGTCATACCTTGATATGAATCAGCCATGGATTTACATGTATTCCCAGTCCCGATTCCCCCTCCCACCTCCCTCTCCACCCGATTCCTCTGGGTCTTCCCAGTGCACCAAGCCGGAGCACTTGTCTCTTGCATCCTACCTGGGCTGGTGATCTGTTTCACCATAGATAGCATACATGCTGTTCTTTTGAAATATCCCACCCTCACATTCTCCCACAAAGTTTAAAAGTCTGTTCTGTATTTCTGTGTCTCTTTTTCTGTTCTGCATATAGGGTTATCGTTGTCACCTTTCTAAATTCCATATACATGTGTCAGTATGCTGTAATGTTCTTTATCTTTCTGGCTTACTTCACTCTGTATAATGGGCTCCAGCTTCATCCATCTCATTAGGACTGATTCAAATGAATTCTTTTTAATGGCTGAGTAATATTCCATGGTGTATATGTACCACAGCTTTCTTATCCATTCATCTGCTGACGGGCATCTAGGTTGCTTCCATGTCCTGGCTATTATAAACAGTGCTGCGATGAACATTGGGGTGCACGTGTCTCTTTCAGACGAACCTATGGACACCTTATCTTTGACAAAGGAGGCAAGGATATGCAATGGAAAAAAGACAACCTCTTTAACAAGTGGTGCTGGGAAAACTGGTCAACCACTTGTAAAAGAAGGAAAATAGAACACTTTCTAACACCATACACAAAAATAAACTCAAAATGGATTAAAGATCTAAATGTAAGACCAGAAACTATAAAACTCCTAGAGGAGAAGATAGGCAAAACACTCTCCGACATAAATCAAAGCAAGATCCTCTATGACCCACCTCCCAGAATATTGGAAATAAAAGCAAAACTAAACAAATGGGACCTAATGAAACTTAAAAGCTTTTGCACTACAAAGGAAACTATAAGTAAGGTGAAAAGACAGCCCTCAGATTGGGAGAAAATAATAGCAAATGAAGAAACAGACAAAGGATTAATCTCAAAAATATACAAGCAAATCCTGCAGCTCAATTCCAGAAAAATAAATGACCCAATAAAAAATGAGCCAAAGAACTAAACAGACATTTCTCCAAAGAAGACATACAGATGGATAACAAACACATGAAAAGATGCTCAACATCACTCATTATTAGAGAAATGCAAATCAAAACCACAATGAGGTACCATTACATGCCAGTCAGGATGGCTGCTATCCAAAAGTCTACAAGCAATAAATGCTGGAGAGGGAGTGGAGAAAAGGGAACCCTCTTATACTGTTGGTGGGAATGCACACTAGTACAGCCGCTATGGAAAACGGTGTAGAGATTTCTTAAAAAACTGGAAATAGAACTGCCATATGACCCAGCAATTCCACTTCTGGGCATACACACTGAGGAAACCAGATCCTCTTATTTTTCAGACCGTTTCAAACTTCTCATAATTTTTACACCTTTTGAAGCTCTTCATATATTTCACACCTTTTCAGGCTCTTCATGTTTTTCAACACCGCTTCATGCTCCTCCTATTTTTCAGACCGTTTCATGCTCCTGATATTTTTCACACCGATTGAAGCTCTTCATATTTTTCACACGTTTTCAGACTCTTCATGTTTTTGATCACCGTTTCATGCTCCTCCTATTTTTCAAACCGTTTCATGCTCCTCATATTTTTGACACCTTTTGAAGCTCTTCACATTTATCACACCTTTTCCGGCTCTTCATGTTTTTCAACACCGCTTCATGCTCCTCCTATTTTTCAGATCTTTTCAGGCTCCGCATATTTTTGACTCCTTTTGAAGCTCTTCATATTTTTCACACGTTTTCAGGCCCTTCATGTTTTTGAACACCGCTTCATGCTCCTCCTATTTTTCAGACGTTTTCAGGCTGCTCGTAATTTTCAGACCGTTTCATGCTCCTCATATTTTTGACAATTTTATAAGCTCTTCATATTTTTCACACCTTATCAGCCTCTTCATGTTTTTGAACATCTCTTCATGCTCCTCATATTTTTGATAATTTTTTAAGCTCTTCATATTTATCACACTTTTTCAGGCTCTTCATGTTTTTGAACACCGCTTCATCCTCCTCCTATTTTTCAAACCTTTTGAAGCTCTTCATATTTTTCACACTTTTTCAGGCTCTTCATGTTTTGAACACCGCTTCATGCTCCTCCTATTTTTCAGACCGTTTCATGCTCCTCAGGTATTTCACACCTTTTGTAGCTCTTCATATTTTTCACGCCTTTTCAGGCTCTTCACGTTTTTGAACAACACTTCATGTTCCTCATACTTTTCAGACTGTTTCATGCTCATCTCATTTTTGACACCTTTTCAAGGTCTTCATATTTTTCAAACTTGTGAAGATCTTCATATTTTTCACACTTTTTCAGGCTCTTCATGTTTTGAACACTGCTTCATGCTCCTCCTATTTTTCAGACCGTTTCATGCTCCTCATGTTTTTCACACCTTTTGAAGCTCTTCATAATTTTCACACCTTTTCATGCTCTTCATGTTTTTGAACACCGTTTCATGCTCCTCCTATTTTTCAGACCTTTTCATGCTCCTCATGTATTTCACACGTTTTGAAGCTCTTCATATTTTTCACACCTTTTCAGGCTCTTCATGTTTTTGAACACTGCTTCATGCTCCTCCTATATTTCAGACCGTTTCAAGCTCCTCATATTTTTGACACCTTTTGAAGCTCTTCATATTTTTCACACCTTTTCAAGCTCTTCATGTTTTTCAACACCGCCTCATGCTCCTCCTATTTTTCAGACAGTTTCATGCTCTTCATATTTTTGACAACTTTTGAAGCTCTTCATATTTTTCACACTTTTTCAGGCTCTTCATATATTTCACACCTTTTCAGGCTCTTCATGTTTTTGAACACCATTTCATGCTCCCCCTAATTTTCAGACCGTTTCATGCTCTTCATATTTTTGACACCTTTTGAAGCTCTTTATATTTTTCACACCTTTTGAAGCTCTTCATATATTTCACACCTTTTCAGGCTCTTCATGTTTTTAAACACCGCTTCATGCTCCTCCTATTTTTCAGACCGTTTCAGGCTCTTCATATTTTTTTTACACCTCTTGAAGCTCTTCATATTTTTCACACCTTTTCAGGCTCTTCATGTTTTTGAACTCCGCTTCATGCTTCTCCTATTTTTCAGACCGTTTCATGCTCATCTCATTTTTGACACATTTTGAACTTCTTCATATTTTTCACACCTTTAAAGCTCTTCATATTTTTCACAACTTTTCAGTCTCTGCATTTTTTTGAACACCGCTTCATGCTCCTCCTATTTTTCAGATCGTTTCATGCTCCTCATGTATTTCACACCTTTTGAAGCTCTTCATATTTTTCACACCTTTTCAGGCTCTTCATGTTTTTGAACACCGCTTCATGCTCCTCCTATTTTTCAGATCGTTTCATGCTCCTCATATTTTTCACACCTTTTAAAGCTCTTCTTATTTTTCACAACTTTTCATGTTCTTCATGTTTTTGAACACCGCTTCATCCTTCTCCTATTTTTAAGACCGTTTCATGCTCCTCATATTTTTGACACCTTTTGAAGCTATTCATATTTTGCACACCTTTTCAGGCTCTTCCTGTTTTTCACAAGCACTTCACGTTCCTCCTATTTTTCAGAACGTATCATGCTCCTCATATTTTTGACACCTTTTGAAGCTCTTCATATTTATCACACCTTTTGAAGCTCTTCTTATATTTCACACCTTTTCAGGCTCTTCATGTTTTTGAACAAAACTTCATGCTTCTCCTATTTGTCAGACCGTTTAATGCTCCTCATGTATTTCACACCTTTTGAAGCTCTTCATATTTTTCACACCGTTTCAGGCTCTTCATGTTTTTCAACACCGCTTCATGCTCCTCCTATTTTTCAGACCGTTTCATGATGCTCATATTTTTGACACCTTGTGAGGCTCTTCATATTTTTCACACCTTTTCAGGCTCTTCATGTTTTTGAACACTGTTTCAAGCTCCTCCTCTGTTTCACACCGTTTCATGCCCCTCATAATTTTGATCCCTTTTGAAGCTTTTCATATTGTTCACACCTTTTCAGGCTCTTCATGTTTTTGAACACAGTTTCATACTCCTCCTATTTTTCAGCCCAATTAATGCTCCTCATATTTTTCACACCTTTGGAAGCACTTCATATTTTTCACACCTTTTCAGGCTCTTCACTTTTATTAACACCGCTTCTTGCCCCTCCTATTTTTCAGACCGTTTCATGCTCCTGATATTTTTGACAACTTTTGAATCTCTTCATATTTTTCACACATTCTCAAAGTTTTCATGTTTTTCAAAACCGCTTCATGCTCCTCCTATTTTTCAGACCGTTTCATGCTCCTCATATTTTTCACGTCTTTTAAAGCTCTTCATATTTTTCACACCTTTTCAGACCTTTCATGTTTTTCAACATCACTTCATGCTCCTCCTATTTTTCAGACCGTTTCATGCTTTTCATATTTTTGACACCTTTTGAAGCTGTTCATATTTTTCAGACATTTTCAGGCTCTCCATGTTTTTCAACACGGCTTCAGGCTCCTCCTATTTTTCAGAACGTTTCATGCTCCTCATAATTTTCACACCTTTTGAAGCTTTTCCTATATTTCACACGTTTTCAGGCTCTTCTTGTTTTTCAACACTTCTTCATGCTCCTCTTATTTTTCAGACCGTTTCATGCTCCTCATATTTTTCTCACCTTTTGAAGCTATTCATTTTTTTTTAAAGCTTTTCAGGCTCTTCATGTTTTTCAACACCGCTTCATGCTCCTCCTATGTTTCCGACCTTTTCATGCTCCTCATGTATTTTACACCTTTTGAAGCTCTTCATATTTTTCACATCTTTTCAGGTTCTTCATATTTTTTACACCGTTTCCTGCTCCTCCTATTTTGCAGACCATTTCATGCTCGTCATATTTTTGACACCTTTTGAAGCTCTTCATATTTTTCACAAATTTTCAGGCTCTTCATGTTTTTCAACATCCCTTCCTGATCCTCCTATTTTTCAGACCGTTTCAAGCTAATCTCATTTTTGACACCTATTGAAGCTCTTCATATTTTTCCCACCTTTTGAAGTACTTCATATTTTTCACACCATTTCAGGCTCTTCATGTATTTCAACACCGTTTCATGCTCCTCTTAATTTTCATACCGTTTCATGCTCTTCATGTATTTCACACCTTTTGAAGCTCTTCATATTTTTCACACCTTTTCAGGCTCTCATGTGTTTGAAGACAGCTTCATGCTCCTCCTATTTTTCAGACCGTTTCAGGCTCCTCATATATTTCACACCTTTTGAAGCTCTGCATAATTTTCACACCTTTTCAGGCTCTTCATGTTTTTGAACACTGTTTCATGATCCTCCTAATTTTCAGACCGTTTCATGCTCCTCATATTTTTGACAACTTTTGAAGCTCTTCATATTTTTCACACCTTTTCAGGCTCTTCATATTTTTCAACACCACTTCATGCTCCTCCTATTTTTCAGATCGCTTCATGCTCATCTCATATTTTACACCTTTTGAAGCTGTTCATATTTTTCACACCTTTTGAAGATCTTCATATTTTTCACACCTTTTCAGGCTCTACATGTTTTTGAAAACTGCTTCATGTTCCTCCTATTTTTCAGACAGTTTCATGCCCCTCATACTTTTGACACCATTTGAAGCTCCTCATATTTTTCACACCTTTTGAAGCTCTTCATATTTTTCACACATTCTCAAAGTTTTCATGTTTTTCAAAACCGCTTCATGCTCCTCCTATTTTTCAGACCGTTTCATGCTCCTCATATTTTTCACGTCTTTTAAAGCTCTTCATATTTTTCACACCTTTTCAGACCTTTCATGTTTTTCAACATCACTTCATGCTCCTCCTATTTTTCAGACCGTTTCATGCTTTTCATATTTTTGACACCTTTTGAAGCTGTTCATATTTTTCAGACATTTTCAGGCTCTCCATGTTTTTCAACACGGCTTCAGGCTCCTCCTATTTTTCAGAACGTTTCATGCTCCTCATAATTTTCACACCTTTTGAAGCTTTTCCTATATTTCACACGTTTTCAGGCTCTTCTTGTTTTTCAACACTTCTTCATGCTCCTCTTATTTTTCAGACCGTTTCATGCTCCTCATATTTTTCTCACCTTTTGAAGCTATTCATTTTTTTTTAAAGCTTTTCAGGCTCTTCATGTTTTTCAACACCGCTTCATGCTCCTCCTATGTTTCCGACCTTTTCATGCTCCTCATGTATTTTACACCTTTTGAAGCTCTTCATATTTTTCACATCTTTTCAGGTTCTTCATATTTTTTACACCGTTTCCTGCTCCTCCTATTTTGCAGACCATTTCATGCTCGTCATATTTTTGACACCTTTTGAAGCTCTTCATATTTTTCACAAATTTTCAGGCTCTTCATGTTTTTCAACATCCCTTCCTGATCCTCCTATTTTTCAGACCGTTTCAAGCTAATCTCATTTTTGACACCTATTGAAGCTCTTCATATTTTTCCCACCTTTTGAAGTACTTCATATTTTTCACACCATTTCAGGCTCTTCATGTATTTCAACACCGTTTCATGCTCCTCTTAATTTTCATACCGTTTCATGCTCTTCATGTATTTCACACCTTTTGAAGCTCTTCATATTTTTCACACCTTTTCAGGCTCTCATGTGTTTGAAGACAGCTTCATGCTCCTCCTATTTTTCAGACCGTTTCAGGCTCCTCATATATTTCACACCTTTTGAAGCTCTGCATAATTTTCACACCTTTTCAGGCTCTTCATGTTTTTGAACACTGTTTCATGATCCTCCTAATTTTCAGACCGTTTCATGCTCCTCATATTTTTGACAACTTTTGAAGCTCTTCATATTTTTCACACCTTTTCAGGCTCTTCATATTTTTCAACACCACTTCATGCTCCTCCTATTTTTCAGATCGCTTCATGCTCATCTCATTTTTTACACCTTTTGAAGCTGTTCATATTTTTCACACCTTTTGAAGATCTTCATATTTTTCACACCTTTTCAGGCTCTACATGTTTTTGAAAACTGCTTCATGTTCCTCCTATTTTTCAGACAGTTTCATGCCCCTCATACTTTTGACACCATTTGAAGCTCCTCATATTTTTCACACCTTTTGAAGCTCTTCATATTTTTACACCTTTTCAGACTCTTCATGTTTTTGAACACCGCTTCATGCTCCTCCTATTTTTCAGACCGTTTCAGGCTCCTCATATATTTCACACCTTTTGAAGCTCTGCATAATTTTCACACCTTTTCAGGCTCTTCATGTTTTTGAACACTGTTTCATGATCCTCCTAATTTTCAGACCGTTTCATGCTCCTCATATTTTTGACAACTTTTGAAGCTCTTCATATTTTTCACACCTTTTCAGGCTCTTCATATTTTTCAACACCACTTCGTGCCCCTCCTATTTTTCAGATCGCTTCATGCTCATCTCATTTTTTACACCTTTTGAAGCTGTTCATATTTTTCACACCTTTTGAAGATCTTAATATTTTTCACACCTTTTCAGGCTCTATATGTTTTTGAAAACTGCTTCATGTTCCTCCTATTTTTCAGACAGTTTCATGCCCCTCATACTTTTGACACCATTTGAAGCTCCTCATATTTTTCACACCTTTTGAAGCTCTTCATATTTTTACACCTTTTCAGACTCTTCATGTTTTTGAACACCGCTTCATGCTCCTCCTATTTTTCAGACCGTTTCATGCTCCTCATATTTTTGACACCTTTTATGCTCTTCATATTTTTCACACTTTTTCAGGCTCTTCATATTTTTGAAAACCGCTTCATGCTCCTCGTATTTTTCAGACCGTTTCATGCTCCTCATGTATTTCACACCTTTTGAAGCTCTTCATATTTTTCACACGTTTTCAGGCTCTTCATGTTTTTGAACACCGCTTCATGCTCCTACTATTTTTCTGATCGCTTCATGCTCATCTCATTTTTGACACCTTTTGAAGCTGTTCATATTTTTGACACCTTTTCAAGCTCTTCATATTTTTCACACGTTTTCAGGCTCTTCATGTTTTTGAACACCGTTTCATGCTACTCGTTTTTTTCAGACCGTTTCATGCTCCTCATCTTTTTGACACCTTTTGAAGCTCTTCATATTTTTCACAGCTTTTCAGGCTCTTCATGTTTTTGGACAGCGTTTCATGCTCCTCCTATTTTTCAGACAGATTCATGCTCTTCATGTGTTTCACACCTTTTGAAGCTCTTCATATTTTTCACACTTTTTCAGGCTCTTCATGTTTTTCAACACCGCTTCATTCTCCACCTATTTTCAGACCGTTTCATGCTCCTCATATTTTTGGCACCGTTTGAAGCTCTTCATATTTTTCACGCGTTTTCAGGCTGTTCATGTTTTTGAACATCGCTTCATGCTCCTCCTATTTTTCTGATCGCTTCATGCTCATCTCATTTTTGAAACCTTTTGAAGCTGTTCATATTTTTCACACCTTTTGAAGCTGTTCATATTTTTCACACGTTTTCAGGCTCTTCATGTTTTTTTTTTATATTTTTTTAATTTATTTTTATTTTTTTTCATGTTTTTGAACACCGCTTCATGCTCCTCCTATTTTTCAGACCGTTTCATGCTCCTCATGTATTTCACACCTTTTGAAGCTCTTCATATTTTTCACACGTTTTCAGGTGCTTCAAGTTTTGAACACAGCTTCATGCACCTCCTATTTTTCAGACCGTTTCATGCTCCTCATGTATTTCTGACTTTTTGAAGCTCTTCTTATTTTTCACACCTTTTCAAGCTCTTCCTGTTTTTGAACACCGTTTCATGCTCCTCTTATTTTTCATACCGTTTCATGCTCCTCATATTTTGACACCTTTTGAAGCTTTTCATATTTTCCACACCTTTTCTGGCTCCTCATGTTTTTGAAAACCGCTTCATTCTCCTCCTATTTTTCAGATCATTTCATGCTCTTCATATTTTTGACACCTTATGAAGCTCTTCATATTTGTCACAGCTTTTCAGGCTCTTCATGTTTTTCAGCACCGCATCATGATCCTCCTCTTTTCAGACCGTTTCATGCTCCTCATATTTGACATCTTTTGAAGCTTGTCATATTTTTCACAACTTTTCAAGCTCTTCATTTTTTTGAACACCGCTTCATGCTCCTCCTATTTTTCAGACCGTTTCATGCTAATCTCATTTTTGACACCTATTGAAGCTCTTCATATTTTTCCCACCTTTTGAAGTACTTCATATTTTTCACACCATTTCAGGCTCTTCATGTATTTCAACACCGTTTCATGCTCCTCTTAATTTTCATACCGTTTCATGCTCTTCATGTATTTCACATCTTTTGAAGCTCTTCATATTTTTCACACCTTTTCAGGCTCTCATGTGTTTGAACACAGCTTCATGCTCCTCCTATTTTTCAGACCGTTTCAGGCTCCTCATATATTTCACACCTTTTGAAGCTCTGCATAATTTTCACACCTTTTCAGGCTCTTCATGTTTTTGAACACTGTTTCATGATCCTCCTAATTTTCAGACCGTTTCATGCTCCTCATATTTTTGACAACTTTTGAAGCTCTTCATATTTTTCACACCTTTTCAGGCTCTTCATATTTTTCAACACCACTTCATGCTCCTCCTATTTTTCAGATCGCTTCATGCTCATCTCATTTTTTACACCTTTTGAAGCTGTTCATATTTTTCACACCTTTTGAAGATCTTCATATTTTTCACACCTTTTCAGGCTCTACATGTTTTTGAAAACTGCTTCATGTTCCTCCTATTTTTCAGACAGTTTCATGCCCCTCATACTTTTGACACCATTTGAAGCTCCTCATATTTTTCACACCTTTTGAAGCTCTTCATATTTTTACACCTTTTCAGACTCTTCATGTTTTTGAACACCGCTTCATGCTCCTCCTATTTTTCAGACCGTTTCCGGCTCCTCATATATTTCACACCTTTTGAAGCTCTGCATAATTTTCACACCTTTTCAGGTTCTTCATGTTTTTGCACACTGTTTCATGATCCTCCTAATTTTCAGACCGTTTCATGCTCCTCATATTTTTGACAACTTTTGAAGCTCTTCATATTTTTCACACCTTTTCAGGCTCTTCATATTTTTCAACACCACTTCATGCTCCTCCTATTTTTCAGATCGCTTCATGCTCATCTCATTTTTTACACCTTTTGAAGCTGTTCATATTTTTCACACCTTTTGAAGATCTTAATATTTTTCACACCTTTTCAGGCTGTACATGTTTTTGAAAACTGCTTCATGTTCCTCCTATTTTTCAGACAGTTTCATGCCCCTCATACTTTTGACACCATTTGAAACTCCTCATATTTTTCACACCTTTTGAAGCTCTTCATATTTTTACACCTTTTCAGACTCTTCATGTTTTTGAACACCGCTTCATGCTCCTCCTATTTTTCAGACCGTTTCATGCTCCTCATATTTTTGACACCTTTTATGCTCTTCATATTTTTCACACTTTTTCAGGCTCTTCATATTTTTGAAAACCGCTTCATGCTCCTCGTATTTTTCAGACCGTTTCATGCTCCTCATGTATTTCACACCTTTTGAAGCTCTTCATATTTTTCACACGTTTTCAGGCTCTTCATGTTTTTGAACACCGCTTCATGCTCCTACTATTTTTCTGATCGCTTCATGCTCATCTCATTTTTGACACCTTTTGAAGCTGTTCATATTTTTGACACCTTTTCAAGCTCTTCATATTTTTCACACGTTTTCAGGCTCTTCATGTTTTTGAACACCGTTTCATGCTACTCGTTTTTTTCAGACCGTTTCATGCTCCTCATCTTTTTGACACCTTTTGAAGCTCTTCATATTTTTCACAGCTTTTCAGGCTCTTCATGTTTTTGGACAGCGTTTCATGCTCCTCCTATTTTTCAGACAGATTCATGCTCTTCATGTGTTTCACACCTTTTGAAGCTCTTCATATTTTTCACACTTTTTCAGGCTCTTCATGTTTTTCAACACCGCTTCATTCTCCACCTATTTTCAGACCGTTTCATGCTCCTCATATTTTTGGCACCGTTTGAAGCTCTTCATATTTTTCACGCGTTTTCAGGCTGTTCATGTTTTTGAACATCGCTTCATGCTCCTCCTATTTTTCTGATCGCTTCATGCTCATCTCATTTTTGAAACCTTTTGAAGCTGTTCATATTTTTCACACCTTTTGAAGCTGTTCATATTTTTCACACGTTTTCAGGCTCTTCATGTTTTTTTTTTATATTTTTTTAATTTATTTTTATTTTTTTTCATGTTTTTGAACACCGCTTCATGCTCCTCCTATTTTTCAGACCGTTTCATGCTCCTCATGTATTTCACACCTTTTGAAGCTCTTCATATTTTTCACACGTTTTCAGGTGCTTCAAGTTTTGAACACAGCTTCATGCACCTCCTATTTTTCAGACCGTTTCATGCTCCTCATGTATTTCTGACTTTTTGAAGCTCTTCCTATTTTTCACACCTTTTCAAGCTCTTCCTGTTTTTGAACACCGTTTCATGCTCCTCCTATTTTTCATACCGTTTCATGCTCCTCATATTTTGACACCTTTTGAAGCTTTTCATATTTTCCACACCTTTTCTGGCTCCTCATGTTTTTGAAAACCGCTTCATTCTCCTCCTATTTTTCAGATCATTTCATGCTCTTCATATTTTTGACACCTTATGAAGCTCTTCATATTTGTCACAGCTTTTCAGGCTCTTCATGTTTTTCAGCACCGCATCATGATCCTCCTCTTTTCAGACCGTTTCATGCTCCTCATATTTGACATCTTTTGAAGCTTGTCATATTTTTCACAACTTTTCAAGCTCTTCATTTTTTTGAACACCGCTTCATGCTCCTCCTATTTTTCAGACCGTTTCATGCTAATCTCATTTTTGACACCTATTGAAGCTCTTCATATTTTTCCCACCTTTTGAAGTACTTCATATTTTTCACACCATTTCAGGCTCTTCATGTATTTCAACACCGTTTCATGCTCCTCTTAATTTTCATACCGTTTCATGCTCTTCATGTATTTCACATCTTTTGAAGCTCTTCATATTTTTCACACCTTTTCAGGCTCTCATGTGTTTGAACACAGCTTCATGCTCCTCCTATTTTTCAGACCGTTTCAGGCTCCTCATATATTTCACACCTTTTGAAGCTCTGCATAATTTTCACACCTTTTCAGGCTCTTCATGTTTTTGAACACTGTTTCATGATCCTCCTAATTTTCAGACCGTTTCATGCTCCTCATATTTTTGACAACTTTTGAAGCTCTTCATATTTTTCACACCTTTTCAGGCTCTTCATATTTTTCAACACCACTTCATGCTCCTCCTATTTTTCAGATCGCTTCATGCTCATCTCATTTTTTACACCTTTTGAAGCTGTTCATATTTTTCACACCTTTTGAAGATCTTCATATTTTTCACACCTTTTCAGGCTCTACATGTTTTTGAAAACTGCTTCATGTTCCTCCTATTTTTCAGACAGTTTCATGCCCCTCATACTTTTGACACCATTTGAAGCTCCTCATATTTTTCACACCTTTTGAAGCTCTTCATATTTTTACACCTTTTCAGACTCTTCATGTTTTTGAACACCGCTTCATGCTCCTCCTATTTTTCAGACCGTTTCCGGCTCCTCATATATTTCACACCTTTTGAAGCTCTGCATAATTTTCACACCTTTTCAGGTTCTTCATGTTTTTGCACACTGTTTCATGATCCTCCTAATTTTCAGACCGTTTCATGCTCCTCATATTTTTGACAACTTTTGAAGCTCTTCATATTTTTCACACCTTTTCAGGCTCTTCATATTTTTCAACACCACTTCATGCTCCTCCTATTTTTCAGATCGCTTCATGCTCATCTCATTTTTTACACCTTTTGAAGCTGTTCATATTTTTCACACCTTTTGAAGATCTTAATATTTTTCACACCTTTTCAGGCTGTACATGTTTTTGAAAACTGCTTCATGTTCCTCCTATTTTTCAGACAGTTTCATGCCCCTCATACTTTTGACACCATTTGAAGCTCCTCATATTTTTCACACCTTTTGAAGCTCTTCATATTTTTACACCTTTTCAGACTCTTCATGTTTTTGAACACCGCTTCATGCTCCTCCTATTTTTCAGACCGTTTCATGCTCCTCATATTTTTGACACCTTTTGATGCTCTTCATATTTTTCACACTTTTTCAGGCTCTTCATATTTTTGAAAACCGCTTCATGCTCCTCGTATTTTTCAGACCGTTTCATGCTCCTCATGTATTTCACACCTTTTGAAGCTCTTCATATTTTTCACACGTTTTCAGGCTCTTCATGTTTTTGAACACCGCTTCATGCTCCTACTATTTTTCTGATCGCTTCATGCTCATCTCATTTTTGACACCTTTTGATTTGACACCTTTTCAAGCTCTTCATATTTTTCACACGGTTTCAGGCTCTTCATGTTTTTGAACACCGTTTCATGCTACTCGTTTTTTTCAGACCGTTTCATGCTCCTCATCTTTTTGACACCTTTTGAAGCTCTTCATTTTTTTCACAGCTTTTCAGGCTCTTCATGTTTTTGGACAGCGTTTCATGCTCCTCCTATTTTTCAGACCGATTCATGTTCTTCATGTGTTTCACACCTTTTGAAGCTCTTCATATTTTTCACACTTTTTCAGGCTCTTCATGTTTTTCAACACCGCTTCATTCTCCACCTATTTTCAGACCGTTTCATGCTCCTCATATTTTTGGCACCGTTTGAAGCTCTTCATATTTTTCACACGTTTTCAGGCTCTTCATCTTTTTCAACACCATTTAATGCTCCTTCTATTTTTGAGACCGTTTCATGCTCTTCATGTATTCCTGACTTTTTGAAGCTCTTCATATTTTTCACACGTTTTCAGGCTCTTCATGTTTTTGAAGACCTCTTCATGCTCCTCGTATTTTTCAGACCGTTTCATGCTCCTCATGTATTTCACACCTTTTGAAGCTCTTCATATTTTTCACACGTTTTCAGGCTGTTCATGTTTTTGAACATCGCTTCATGCTCCTCCTATTTTTCTGATCGCTTCATGCTCATCTCATTTTTGACACCTTTTGAAGCTGTTCATATTTTTCACACCTTTTGAAGCTCTTCATATTTTTCACACGTTTTCAGGCTCTTCATGTTTTTTTTTTTTTATATTTTTTTAATTTATTTTTATTTTTTTTCATGTTTTTGAACACCGCTTCATGCTCCTCCTATTTTTCAGACCGTTTCATGCTCCTCATGTATTTCACACCTTTGAAGCTCTTCATATTTTTCACACGTTTTCAGGCTCTTCATGTTTTTCAACACCACTTAATGCTCCTCCTATTTTTCAGACCGTTTCATGCTAATCTCATTTTTGACACCTATTGAAGCTCTTCATATTTTTCCAACCTTTTGAAGTTCTTCATATTTTTCGCACCATTTCAGGCTCTTCATGTCTTTCAACACCGTTTTATGCTCCTCTTAATTTTCAGACCTTTTCATGCTCATCATATTTTTGACACCTTTTGAAGCTCTTCATATTTTTCACACCTTTCCAGGCTCTACATGTTTTTGAACACTGCTTCATATTCCTCCTATTTTTCAGAACCTTTCATGCCCCTCTTATTTTTGACACGTTTTGAAACTCTTCATATTTTTCACACCTTTTCAGGCTCTTCATGTTTTTTCAACACCGCTTCATGCTCCTCCTCTTTTTCAGACCATTTTTGCTCCTCATACTTTTGACACCATATGAAGCTCTTCATATTTCTCACAACTTTTCTGGTTCTTCATGTATTTCAACACCGCTTCATGCTCCTCCTATTTTTCAACCGTTTCATACTCCTCATATTTTTGACACCTTTTGAAGCTCTTCATATTTTTCACACCTTTTCAGGCTCTTCATGTTTTTGAACACCACTTCATGCTCCTCCTATTTTTCAGACCGTTTAATGCTCCTCATGTATTTCACACCTTTTGAAGCTCCTCATATTTTTCACGCCTTTTCAGGCTCTTCATGTTTTTGAACACAGCTTCATGCTCCTCCTATTTTTCAGACCTTTTCATGCTCCTCATATTTTTGACACCTTTTGAAGCTCTTCATATTTTTCACACATTTTCAAGCTCTTCTTGATTTTTAACACCGCTTCATGCTCCTCCTATTTTTGAGACAGTTTCATGCTCCTCATATTTTTGACACCTTTTGAAGCTTTTCATATTTTTCACAACTTTTCAGGCTCTTCATTTTTTTCAACACCACTTCATGCCCGTCTTTTTTTTCAGACCGATTCATTCTCATCTAATTTTTGACACCTTTTGAAGCTGTTCATATTTTTCACACCTTTTGAAGCTCTTCATATTTTTCACACGTTTTCAGGCTCTTCATGTTTTTCAACACCGCTTCATGCTCCTCCTATTTTTCAGACCGTTTAATCCTCCCCATGTATTTCACAGCTTTTGAAGCTCTTCATATATTTCACACATTTTCAGGCTCTTCATGTTTTTGAACACCATTTCATGCTCCTCCTATTTTGCAGACCGTTTCATTCTCCTCATATTTTTGACAGCTTTTGAAGCTCTTCATGTATTTCACACCTTTTCAGGCTTTTCATTTTTTTCAACACCACTTCATTCTACTCCTATTTTTCAGACCGTTTCATGCTTATCTCATTTTGACACATTTTGAAGCTCTTCATATTTTTCACATCTTTTGAAGGTTTTCATATTTTTCACACCTTTTCAGGCTCTTCATGATTTTCAACACCGTTTCATGCTCCTCCTAATTTTCAGACCATTTCATGCTCATCTCTTTTTTGACACCCTTTGAAGCTCTTCATATTTTTCACAATTTTAAGTTTTCATATTTTTCCTATTTTTGAAGCTCTTCATATTTTCACACGTTTTCAGACTCTTCATGTTTTTCAACACCGCTTCATGCTCCTGAAATTTTTCAGACCGTTTCATGCTCCTCATATATTTGACACCTTGTGAAGCTCTTCATATTTTTCACACCTTTTCAGGCTCTTCCATTTTTTCAACACCGCTTCATGCTCCTCCTATTTTTCAGACCGTTTCATGCTCCTCATATTTTTGACACCTTGTGAATGTCTTCATATTTTTCACACCTTTTCATGCTCTTCATGTTTTTTCAACACCGCTTCATGCTCCTCCTCTTTTTCAGACCATTTTTGCTCCTCATACTTTTGACACCATATGAAGCTCTTCATATTTCTCACAACTTTTCTGGTTCTTCATGTATTTCAACACCGCCTCATTCTCCTCCTATTTTTCAGACCGTATCATGCTCATCAAATTTTTGAGACCTTTTGAAGCTCTTCATATTTTTCCACATCTTTTGAAGCTCTTCATAGCTTTCACGCGTTTTCAGGCTCTTCATGTTTTTCATCACGCCTTCATTGTCCTCCTATTTTTCAGACCGTTTCATGCTCCTCATATTTTTGACACCTTTTGAAGATCTTCATATTTTTCACACCTATTCAGGCTCTTCATGTTTTTGAACACCGCTTCATGCTCCTCCTATTCCAGACCGTTTCATGCTCCTCATAATTTTGACATGTTTTGAAGCTCTTCATATTTTTCACACCTTTTCAGGCTCTTCTTGTTTTTGAACACCGATTCATGCTCCTCCTATTTTTAAGACCGTTTCATGCTCCTCATAATTTTGACACCTTTTGAAGCTTTTCATACTTTTCACACCTTTTCAGGCTCTTCATGTTTTTCAACACCACTTCATGCTCCTCCTTTTCAGCAGACCATTTCATGCTCCTCATATTTTTGACACATTTTGAAGTTCTTCATATTTTTCACACCTTTTCAGGCTCTTCATATTTTTCAACACCGCTTCATGGTCCTCCTATTTTTCAGACCGTTTAATGCTCCTCAAATTTTTGACACATTTTGAAGCTCTTCAAATTTTTCACACCTTTTCAGGCTCTTCATATTTTTGAACACCGTTTCATGCTCCTCCTATTTTTCAGACCGTTTCATGCTCCTCATATTTTTGACACCTTTTGAAGCTCTTCTTATTTCTCACACCTTTTCAGGCTCTTCATGGTTTTCAACACCGCTTCATGCTACTCCTATTTTTCATACCGTTTCATGCTCTTCTCATTTTAGACACCTTTTGAAGCTTTTCATATTTTTCACAACTTTTCAGGCTCTTCATGTTTTTGAACACCACTTCATGCTCCTCCTATTTTTCAGACCGTATCATGCTCCTCATAATTTTCACACTTTTTGAAGCTCTTCATATTTTTCACACCTTTTCAGGCTCTTCATGTTTTTTAACACCACTTCATGCTCCTTCTATTTTTCAGAGAGTTTCATGCTCCTCTTGTATTTCACACCTTTTGAAGCTCTTCATATTTTTCACAACTTTTCCGGCTCTTCATGATTTTCAACACCGCTTCATGCTCCTCCAATTTTTCAGACCGTTTCATCTCATCTCATTTTTGACACCTTTTGAAGCTCTTCATATTTTTCACACCTTTTGAAGCTCTTCATAATTTTCACACGTTTTCAGGCTCTTCATGTTTTTCAACATCGCTTCATGATCCTCCAATTTTTCAGACCGTTTCATGCACCTCATATTTTTCACACCCTTTGAAGCTCTTCATATTTTTCACACCTTTTCAGGCTCTTCATGTTTCTCAACACCGCTTCATGATCCTCCCATTTTTCAGACCATTTCATTCTCCTCATATTTTTGACACATTTTGAAGCTCTTCTTATTTCTCACACCTTTTCTGGCTCTTCATATTTTTGAACACCGCCTCATGCTCCTCCTATTTTTCAGACCGTTTCATGCTCATCTCAATTTTGACACCTTTTGAAGCTCCTCATATTTCTCACACCTTTTCAGGCTCTTCATGTTTTTCAACACCGCTTCATGCTCCTCCTATTTTTCATACCGTTTCATGCTATTCTCATTTTAGACACATTTTGAAGCTTTTCATATTTTTCACAACTTTTCAGGCTCTTCATGTTTTTGAACACCGCTTCATGCTCCTCCTATTTTTCAGACCATATCATGCTCCTCATAATTTTCACACCTTTTGAAGCTCTTCATATTTTTCACACCTTTTCAGACTCTTCATGTTTTTCATCACCGTTTCATGCTCCTCCTATTTTTCAGACCGTTTCATGCTCCTCATATTTTTGACACCTTTTGAAGCTCTTCATATTTTTCACACCTTTTCAGGCTCCTCATGTTTTTCATCACCGTTTCATGCTCCTCCTATTTTTCAGACCGTTTCATGCTCCTCATATTTTTGACACCTTTTGAAGCTCTTCATATTTTTCACAACTTTTCCGGCTCTTCATAATTTTCAACACGGCTTCATGTTCCTCCTATTTTTCAGACCGTATCATTCTCATCTCATTTTTGACACCTTTTGAAGCTCTTCATATTTTTCACACCTTTTGAAGCTCTTCATACTTTTCACACCTTTTCAGGCTCTTCATGTTTTTCAACACCACTTCATGCTCCTCCTATTTTTCAGACCGTGTCATGCTTCTCATATTTTTGATAACTTTAGAAGCTCTTCATATTTTTCACAACTTTTCAGGCTCTTCATGTTTTTCAACCCGGCTTCATGCTCCTCCTATTTTTCAGACCGTTTCTTTCTCCTCATATTTTTGACACCTTTTGAAGCTCTTCATATATTTCACACCTTTTCAGGCTCTTCATGTTTTTCAACACCGCTTCATGCTCCTCCTATTTTTCAGACCGTTTCATGCTCCTCATATTTTTGACACCTTTTGAAGCTCTTCATATTTTTCACACCTTTTCAGGCTCTTCATGTTTTTCAACACTGCTTCATGCTTCCCCTCTTTTTCAGACGGTTTCTTGCACATCTCTTTTCTGACACCTTTTGAAGCTCTTCATATTTTTCATACCGTTTGAAACTCTTTATATTTTTCACACGTTTTCAGGCTCTTCATGTTTTTGAACACCGCTTCATGCTCCTCCTATTTTTCAAACCTTTTCATGATCCTCATGTATTTCAAACATTTGAAACTCTTCATATTTTTCACACCTTTTGAAGCTCTTCATATTTTTCACAACTTTTCAGACCTTTCATGTTTTCAACACAGTTTCATGTTCCGCCTATTTTTCAGCACTTTTCATGCTCCTCATATTTTTCACGACTTTTGAAGCTCTTCATATTTTTGCCACCTTTTCAGGCTCTTCATGTTTTTCAACACAGTTTCATGCTCCTCCTATTGTTCAAACCGTTTCAAGCTTCTCGTATTTTTGACACCTTTTGAAGCTCATCATATTTTTCACACCTTTTCATGCTCTTCATGTTTTTCAACACCGTTACATGATTCTCCTATTTTTCAGACTGTTTCATGCTCCTCATATTTTTGACACCTTTTGAAGCTCTTCATATTTTTCACACATTTTGAAGCTCTTCATATTTTTGACACCTTTTGAAGCTCTTCATATATTTCACACCTTTTCAGGCTCTTCATGTTTTTGAACACCGCTTCACGCTCCTCCTATTTTTCAGACCATTTCATGCTCCTCATATTTTTGACACCTATTGAAGCTCTTCATTTTTTTCACACCTTTTCAGGCTCTTCATGTTTTTGAACACGGTTTCATGCTTCTCCTATTTTTCACAGATTCATCCTCCTCATATTTTTGACATGTTTTGAAACTCTTCATATTTTTCACACCTTCTCAGGCGCTTCAGGGTTTCAACACCGTTTCATGCTCCTCCTATTTTTCAGACCGTTTCGTGCTCCTCATATTTTTGAAATTTTTGAAGCTCTTCATATTTTCCACAACTTTTAATGCTCTTCATCTTTTTCAACACCACTTCATGCTCCTCATATTTTTGACACCTTTTGACGCTCTTCATATATTTCACACCTTTTCAGGCTCTTCATGTTTTTGAACACCACTTCATGCTTCTCCAATTTTTCACACCGTTTCATGCTCCTCATATTTTTGACACCTTTTGAAGCTCTTCATATTTTTCACAACTTTTCAGACCTTTCATGTTTTCAACACAGTTTCATGCTCCGCCTATTTTTCAGCACTTTTCATGCTCCTCATATTTTTCACGACTTTTGAAGATCTTCATATATTTCACACTTTTTCAGGTTCTTCATGTTTTGGAACACTGCTTCATGCTTCTCCTATATTTCACACCGTTTCATAATCTTCATATTTTTCACACCTTTTGAAGCTCTTCGTATTTTTCACACCTTTTCAGGCTCTTCATGTTTATGAACAAAGTTTCATGCTCCTCCTATTTTTCAGACCGTTTCATGTTCCTCATATTGTTGACACTTTTTGAAACTCTTCATATTTTTCACACCTTTTCAGACTCGTAATGATTTTCAACACCGTTTCATGCTCCTCCTATTTTTCAGAACGTTTCATGCTCCTCATATTTTTGACACCTTTTGAAGCTCTTCATATTTTTCACACCTTTTGAAGCTTTTCATATTTTTCACACCTTTTCAGGCTCTTCATGTTTTTCAACACCGTTTCATGCTCCTCCAATTTTTGAGAACGTTTCCTGCTCCTCATATTTTTGACACCTTTTGAAGCTCTTCATATTTTTCACACCTTTTGAAGCTCTTCATATTTTTCACACTTTGTCAGGCTCTTCATGTTTTTGAACACCGTTTCATGCTCCTCCTATTTTTCAGACTGTTTCATGCTCCTCATATTTTTCACACCTTTTGAAGCTCTTCATATTTTTCACACCTTTTCAGGCTCTTCATGTTTTTCAACACAGTTTCATGCTCCTCCTATTTTTCAAACCGTTTCAAGCTTCTCATATTTTTGACACCTTTTGAAGCTCTTCATATTTTTCACACCTTTTCAGGCTCTTCATGTTGTTGAACACGGTTTCATGCTTCACCTATGTTTCAGACCGTTTCATGCTCCTCATATTTTTGACACCTTTTGAAGCTCTTCATATTTTTCACACCTTTTCAGGCTCTTCATGTTTTTGAACACCGTTTCATGCTCCTCATATTTTTGACATGTTTTGAAACTCTTCATATTTTTGCCACCTTTTGAAGCTCTTCATATCTTTCACACCTTTTCAGTCTCTTCATATTTTTCCCACCTTTTCATGCTCTTCATGTTTTTCAACACCACTTCATACTCCTCATATTTTTGACACATTTTGAAGCTCTTCATATTTTTCAAACTTTTTGAACCTCTTCATATTTTTCACACCTTTTCAGGCTCTTCATCTGTTCAACAACGCTTCATGCTCCTCCTATTTTTCAGAAAGTTTCATGCTCCTCTTATGTTTGACACTTTTTGAAGCTCTTCATATTTTTTACACCTTTTGAAGCTCTTCATATTTTTCACATCTTTTCAGGCTCTTCATGTATTTCAACACCAAGTCATGCTCCTCCTATTTCTCAGAACTTTTCCTGCTCCTCATATTTTTGACACCTTTTGAAGCTCCTCATATATTTCACACCTTGTCAGGCTCTTCATGTTTTTCAACTCCGCTTCATGCTCCTCCTATTTTTCAGACCGTTTCATGCTCCTCATATTTTTGACACTTTTTGAAGGTCTTCATATTTTTCAAACCTTTTCAGGCTCTTAATGTATTTCAACACCGCTTCATGCTCCTCCTATTTTTCAGACCGTTTCAAGCTGCTCATATTTTTGACACCTTTTGAAACTCTTCATATATTTCTCAGCTTTTCAGGCTCTTCATGTTTCTCAACACAGCTTCATGGTCCTCCTATTTTTCAGACCATTTCATGCTCCTCATATTTTTGACACCTTATGAAACTCTTCATATATTTCACACCTTTTCAGTCTCTTCATGTTTTTCAACTCTGCTTCATGCTCCTCCCATTTTTTAGACCGTTTCATGCTCCTCATATTTTTGACACCTTTTGAATCTCTTCATATTTTTCACACCTTTTCAGGCTCTTCATGTTTTGAACAAAACTTCATGCTCCTCCAATTTTTCAGACCGTTTCATTTTCCTCATATTTTTGACACCTTTTTAAGCTCTTCATATATTTCACACCTTTTCAGGCTCTTTATGTTTTTGAACACCGTTTCATGCTCCTCCTATTTGTCTGACCGTTTCACGCTCCTCATATTTTTGACTCCTTTTGAAGCTCTTCATATATTTCACAGCTTTTCATTCTCTTCACGGTTTTGAACAGCGTTTCATGTTCCTCCTATTTTTCAGACCGTTTCATGCTCCTCATATTTTTCACTCCTTTTGAGGCTCTGCATATTGTTCACACCTTTTCAGGATCTACATGTTTTTCAACACCGTTTCATTCTCCTCCTATATTTGAGACCGTTTCAAGCTCCTCATATTTTTGAAACCTTTTGAAGCTCTTCATATATTTCTCACATTTTCAGTCTCTTCATGGTTTTGAACACCGTTTCATGCTCCTCATTTTTTTCAAACATTTTGAAGCTCTTCATATTTTTCACACCTTTTCAGGCTCTTCATGTTGTTGAACATGGTTTCATGCTTCTCCTATTTTTCAGACCGTTTCATGCTCCTCATATTTTTGACACATTTTGAAGGTCTTCATTTTTTTCACACCTTTTCAGGCTCTTCATGTTTTTGAACACCACCTCATGCTCCTCCTATTTTTCAGACTGTTTCATACGCCTCATAATTTTTACACCTTTTGAAGCTCTTCATATTTTTCACATATTTTGAGGGTCTTCATATTTTTGAACACCGCTTCATGGTCCTCGTATTTTTAAGACCGCTTCATGCTCCTCCTATTTTTGACACCTTTTGAAGCTCTTCATATATTTCACACCTTTTCAGGCTCTTCATGTTTTTGAACACCGGTTCATGCTCCTCCTATATTTCACACCATTTGAAGCTCTTCATATTTTTCACACCTTTTGAGGCTCTTCATATTTTTCACACCTTTTGAAGCTCTACATATTTTACACATATTTTCACCCTCTTCATGTTTTTCAACACCTTTTCATGCTGCTCCTATTTTTCGGACCGTTTCATTCTCTTCATATTTTTGACACTTTTTGAAGCTCTTCATATTTTTCACACCTTTTCAGGCTCTTCATCGTTTTCAACACCGTTTCATGCTCCTCATATTTTTCAGACCGTTTCATTCTCCTCATATTTATGTCAACTTTTGAAACTCTTCATTTTCTTCACACCTTTTCATTCTCTTCATGTTTTTGAACACTGCTTCATGCTCCTCCTATGTTTCAGACCGTTTCATGCTCCTCATATTTTTGAAACCTTTTGAAGTTCTTCATATATTTCACACCTTTTAAGGCTCTTCATGTTTTTAAACACCTCTTCATTCTTTCCTGTTTTTCAGACCATTTCATGCTCCTCATATTTTTCACACTTTTTTAAGCTCTTCATATTTTTCACACTTTTTGAAGCTCTTCATATTTTCACACCTGTCAGGCTCTTCATGTTTTTGAACACCGCTTCCTGCTCCACCTATTTTTCAGATCGTTTCATGCTCCTCATATTTTTCACTTTTTGAAGCTCTTCA
This sequence comes from Dama dama, assembly GCF_033118175.1. NCBI lineage: Eukaryota > Metazoa > Chordata > Mammalia > Artiodactyla > Cervidae > Dama > Dama dama. The sequence goes on along the minus strand of NW_026870926.1, from coordinate 2,004,218 downwards.
TTTATTTCACACCTTTTCAGGCTCTTCATGTTTTTGAACATCGTTTCATGCTCCTCCTTTTATTCAGACCGTTTCATGCTCCTCATATTTTTGACACCTTTTGAACCTCTTCATAGTTTTCACACCTATTCAGTGTCTTCATATTTTTGACACCGCTTCATGCTCCTCGTATTTTTCAGACCGTTTCATGCTTCTCAAATTTTTGACACCTTTTGAAGCTCTTCATATTTTTCACATCTTTTCATGTTCTTCATTTTTGTCAACAAAGCTTCATGCTCCTCCTATTTTTCAGACCGTTTCATGCTCCTCATCTTTTACACACCTGTTGAAGCTCTTCATATTTTTCACACCATTTCAGGCTCTTCTTGTTTTTCAACACCATTTCAAGCTCCTCCTATTTTTCAGACTGTTTCATGCTCCTCATATTTCTGACACCTTTTGAAGCTCTTCATATATTTCACACCTTTTCAGGCTCTTCATGTTTTTGAACACCGCTTCATGCTCCTCCTATTTTTCACACCTTTTGAAGATCTTCATATATTTCACACCTTTTCAAGCTCTTCATGTTTTTGAACACCGATTAATGCTCCTCCTATTTTTCAGACCGTTTCATGCTCCTCATCTTTTACACACCTGTTGAAGCTCTTCATATTTTTCACACCATTTCAGGCTCTTCTTGTTTTTCAACACCATTTCAAGCTCCTCCTATTTTTCAGACTGTTTCATGCTCCTCATATTTCTGACACCTTTTGAAGCTCTTCATATATTTCACACCTTTTCAGGCTCTTCATGTTTTTGAACACCGCTTCATGCTCCTCATATTTTTCACACCTTTTTAAGCTCTTAATATTTTTCACACATTTTCAGGCTCTTCATGTTTTTGAACACCGATTAATGCTCCTCCTATTTTTCAGACCGTTTCATGCTCCTCATATTTTTCACACCTTTTGAAGCTCTTAATATTTTTCACACATTTTCAGGCTCTTCATGTTTTTGAACACCGATTAATGCTCCTCCTATTTTTCAGACCGCTTCATGCTCCTCATATTTTTCACACCTTTTAAAGCTCTTAATATTTTTCACACATTTTCAGGCTCTTCATGTTTTTGAACACCGATTAATGCTCCTCCTATTTTTCAGACCGTTTCATGCTCCTCATATTTTTCACACCTTTTGAAGCTCTTCATATATTTCTCACCTTTTCCTGTTCTTCAGGTTTTTCGACACCGTTTCATGCTCCTCCTATTTTTCAGACCGTTTCATGCTCTTCATATTTCTGACACATTTTGAAGCTCTTCATATATTTCAGACCTTTCAGACTCTTCATGTTTTTCAACTTCGCTTCATGCTCCTCATATTTTTCAGACCGTTTCATGCTCCTCATATTTTTCAGACAGTTTCATGATCCTCCTATTTTTCAGACCGTTTCATGCTCCTCATGTTTTGACACCTTTTGAAGCTCTTCATATTTTTCACACCTTTTGAAGCTCTTCATATTTTACACATATTTTCACCCTCTTCATGTTTTTCAACACCTTTTCATGCTCCTCCTATTTTTCAAACCGTTTCATGCTCCTCATATATTTGACACCTTTTGAAGCTCTTCATATATTTCACACCTTTTCAGACTCTTCATGTTTTTCAACATCGCTTCATACTCCTCCTATTTTTCAGACCGTTTCATGCTCCTCATATATTTGACACCTTTTGAAGCTCTTCATATTTTTCACACCTTTTGAAGCTCTTCTTATTTTTCACACCTTTTGAAGCTCTTCATATTTTACACTTATTGTCACCCTCTTCATGTTTTTCAACACCTTTTCATTCTCCTCCTATTTTTCGGACCGTTTCATTCTCTTCATATTTTTGACACTTTTTGAAGCTCTTCATATTTTTCACACCTTTTCAGGCTCTTCAACTTTTTCAACACCGTTTCATGCTCCTCCTATTTTTCAGACTGTTTCATGCACCTCTTATTATTGACACCTTTTGAAGCTCTTCATATTTTTCACACCTTTTCATTCTCTTCGAGTTTTTCAACAACATTTCATGCTCCTCCTATTTTTCAGACCTTTTCATGCTCCTTATATTTTTCACACCTTTTCATGCTCTTCTTGTTTTTCAACACAGTTTCATGCTCCTCCTATATTTCACACCTTTTGAAGCTCTTCATATATTTCACACCTTTTCAGGCTCTTCATGTTTTTGAACACCGCTTCATGCTCCTCTTATTTTTGACACCTTTTGAAGCTCTTCATATATTTCACACCTTTTCAGGCTCTTCATGTTTTTGAACACCGCTTCATGCTCCTCCTATATTTCACACCTTTTGAAACTCTTCATATATTTCACAGCTTTTCAGACTCTTTATGTTTTTCAACATCCTTTCATACTCCTCCTATTTTTCTGACCGTTTCATGCTCCTCATATATTTGACACCTTTTGAAGTTCTTCATATTTTTCACACCTTTTGAAGCTCTTCATATTTTACACATATTTTCACCCTCTTCATGTTTTTCAACACCTTTTCATGCTCCTCCTATTTTTCGGACCATTTCATTCTCTTCATATTTTTGACACTTTTTGAAGCTCTTCATATTTTTCACACTTTTTCAGGCTCTTCATCTTTTTCAACACCGTTTCATGCTCCTCATATTTTTCAGACCGTTTCATTCTCCTCATATTTATGTCAACTTTTGAAACTCTTCATTTTCTTCACACCTTTTCATGCTCTTCATGTTTTTGAACACTGCTTCATGCTCCTCCTATGTTTCAGACCGTTTCATGCTCCTCATATTTTTGAAACCTTTTGAAGTTCTTCATATATTTCACACCTTTTCTGGCTCTTCATGTTTCTCAACACTTTTTCATGCTCCTCCTATTTTTCATACAGTTTCAGGCTCCTCATATATTTGACACATTTTGAAGCTCTTCATATTTTTCAAACCTTTTCATGCACTTCATGTTTTTCAACAACGTTTCATGCTCGTTTTATATTTCAGACCGTTTCATGCTTCTCATATTTTTCAGACCGTTTCATGCTCCTCATATTTTTGACACCTTTTGAAACTCTTCATGTTTTTTCACACCGTTTCATGTTCCTCTTACTTTTCAACCGTTTCATGCTTCTCCTATTTTTGAAAGCTTTTGAAGCTCTTCATATTTTTCACGCCTTTTCATGCTGTTCAAGTATTTTCAACACCGTTTCATGCTCCTCATATTTTTCAGACCATTTCATACTTCTCATATTTTTGACACCTTTTGAAGATCTTCATATTTTTCACACCTTTTCATGCTTGTCATGTTTTTCAACAAAGTTTCACACTCCTCATATTTTGACACCCTTTGATGGTCTCCATATTTTTCACACCTTTTTAGACGCTTCATGTTTTTCACCACCGCTTCATGCTCCTCCTGTTTTTCAGACCGTTTCATGTTCCTCATATTTTTGACACCTTTTGAAGCTCTTCGTATTTTTCACACCTTTTCAGGCTCTTCATGATTTCAACACAGTTTCATGCTCCTTCTATTTTTCAGACCGTTTCATGCTCCTCATATTTTTGAAACCATTTGAAGCCCGTCATATTTTTCACACCTTTTCATGCTCTTCATGCTTTTCAACACCATTTCATGCTCCTCCTATTTTTCAGATTGTTTCATGCTTCTCATATTTTTGATACATTTTTTATCTCTTCATATTTTTCACAGCTTTACAGGCACTTCATGTTTTTCAACACCGTTTCATGCTCCTCCTATTTTTCAGACTGGTTCATGCTCCTGTTATTTTTCAGGCCGTTTCATGCTCGTCATAATTTTGAAACCTTTTGAAGCCCTTCATATTTTTCACACCTTTTCATGGTCTTCATGTTTTTCAACAACGTTTTATGCTCCTCCTATTTTTCAGACAGTTCATGCTGGACATATTTTTGACACCCTTTGAAGCTCTTCATATTTTTCACACATTTTCAGGCTCTTCATGTTCTTCAAAAACGTTTATGCTCCTGTTATATTTCAGACAGATTCATGCTCCTCATATTTTAGTCACATTTTGAAACTCTTCATATTTTTCACACCTTTTCATGCTCTTTATGTTTTTCAACACCGTTTCATCCTCCTCCTATTTTTAGTCTGTTTCATGCTCCTCATACTTTTGACACCTTTTGAAGCTGTTCATATATTTCACACCTTTTCAGGATCTTCATGTTTTTTACACCTTTTCAGGCTCTTCATGTTTTTCAACACCGCTTCATGCTCCTCCTATTTTTCAGACTGTGTCATTCTCCTCTTATTTTTGACACATTTTGAAGCTCTTCATATTTTTCACACCTTTTGAAGCTCTTCATATTTTTCAAACGTTTACAGGCTCTTCATGTATTTCAACACCGCTTCATGCTCCTCCAATTTTTCAGACGATTTCATGCTCGTCATATTTTTCAAACGTTTTAAAGCTCTTCATAATTTTCACACCTATTCATGCTCTTCATTTTTTCCACACTGTTTCATGCTCCTCCTATTTTTCAGACCGTGTCATTCTCCTCTTATTTTTCACACCTTTTGAAGCTCTTCATATTTTTCACACTTTTTGAAGCTCTTCATATTTTTCACAGTTTTCAGGCTCTTCATGTTTCTGAACACCGCTTCATGCTCCTCCTATTTTTCAGACCGTTTCATGCTCTTCATATTTTTCACACCTTTTCAGGCTCTTCATATTTTTGAACACCGTTTGCTGCTCCTCCTATTTTTGAGAACGTTTCATGCTCCTCATATTTTTGACACGTTTTGCAGCTCTTCATATTTTTCACACCTTTTCAGGCTCTTCATGTTTTTCAACACGGCTTCATGCTACTCCTATTTTTGATATCTTTTGAAGCTCCTCATATTCTTCAAACCATTTCATGCTCTTCTTTTTTTTCATCACCGCTTCATGCTCCTTCTATTTTTCAGACGGTTTTATGCTCCTCATGTATTTCACACCTTTTGAAGCTCTTCATATTTTTCACCCCTTTTCAGGATCTTCATGTTTTTGAACATCATTTCATGCTGCTCCTATTTTTCAGACCGTTTCATACTCCTCATATTATTGACACGTTTTGAGGCTCTTCTTATTTTTCATACCTTTTCAGGCTCTTTAAGTTTTTGTCACCGCTTCATGCTCCTAGTATTTCTCAGACCGTTTCATGCCCCTCATATTTTTGACACCTTTTGAAGCTCTTCCTATTTTTCACACCTTTTCATGCTCTTCATGTTTTTCAACACCGTTTCATGCTCCTCCTATTTTTCAGACCGTTTCATGCTCCTCATATTTTTGACAGCTTTTGAAAGTCTTTATATTTGTCACACCTTTTCAGGCTCTTCATGTTTTTCAAGACCGCTTCATGCTCCTCCTATTTTTCACACCGTTTCATGCCTCTCCTATTTTTCAGACGCTTTCATGCACGTCTTATAATTGACACCTTTTGAAGCTCTTCATATTTTTCAACCTTTTCAAGCTCTTCATGTTTTTCAACGCCGCATCATGCTCCTCCTATTTTTCACACCTTTTCATGCTCTTCAAGTTTTTCAACACCACTTCATGCTCCTCCTATTTTTCATTCCGTTTCATGCTCTTCATATTTTTGACACCTTTGAAGCTCTTCATATTTTTCACACCTTTTCAGGCTCTTCATGTGTTTGAGCCCAGCTTCATGCTCTTGCTATTTTTCAAGCCGTTTCATGCTCCTCATATATTTCACATGCTTTGAAGCTCTTCATATTTTTCACACCTTTTCAGGCTCTTCATCTTTTTGAACAAAGCTTCATGCTCCTCCTATTATTCAGACCGTTTCATGCTCATCTCATTTTTGACACCTTTGGAGCTCTTCATATTTTTCACAGCTTTTGAAGCTCTTCATATTTCTCACACCTTTTCAGGCTCTTTGATTTTGAACACCGCTTCATGCTCCTCCTATTTTTCAGACCGTTCCATGCTCATCTATTTTTTGACACCTTTTGAAGCTCTTCATATTTTTCACACCTTTTCAGGCTCTTCATGTTTTTGAACACTGCTTCATGCTTCTCCTATTTTTCAGACCGTTTCATGCTCCTCATATTTTTCACACCTTTTAAAGCTCTTCATATATTTCAAACCTTTTCAGGCTTTCATGTTTTTCAGCACCAGTTCATGCTCCTCCTATTTTTCAGACCGTTTCATGCGCCTCATATTCTTGACACCTTTTGAAGCTCTTCATATTTCGCACACCTTTTCAGGCTCTTGATGTTTTTCAGCTCCACTTCATGCTCCTCCTATTTTTCAGACCGTTTCATGCTGCTCTCATTTTTTACACCTTTTGAAGCTCTTCATATTTTGCACACCTTTTCAGGCTCTTCATGTTTTTCAGCACCAGTTCATGCTCCTCCTATTTTTCAGACCGTTTCATGTTCATCTCATTTTTTACACCTTTTGAAGCTCTTCATATTTTGCACACCTTTTCAGGCTCTTCATGTTTTTCAGCTCCACTTCATGCTCCTCCTATTTTTCAGACCGTTTCATGCTCCTCATATTTTTCATTCCTTTTGAAGCTCTTCATATTTTGCACACCTTTTCAGGCTCTTCATGTTTTTCAGCACCAGTTCATGCTCCTCCTATTTTTCAGACCGTTACATGCTCATCTCATTTCTTACAACTTTTGAAGCTCTTCATATTTTGCACACCTTTTCAGGCTCTTCATGTTTTGCAGCTCCACTTCATGCTCCTCCTATTTTTCAGACCGTTCTTGCTCCTCATATTTTTGACACTTTTTGAAGCTCTTCATATTTTTAACACCTTTTCTGGCTCTTCATGTTTTTGAACACAGCTTCATGCTCCTCCTATTTTTCAGACCGTTTCATTCTCCTCATGTTTTTGACACCTGTTGAAGCTCTTCACATTTTTCACACCTTTTCAGGCTCTTCACGATTTTCAACACCGCTTCATGATCCTCCTATTTTTCAGACCGTTTCATACTCTTCCTATTTTTGAGACTGTTTCAGGCTCCTCATATTTTTGACAGGTTTTGAATCTCTTCATATTTTTCACACCTTTTGAAGCTCTTCATATTTTTCACACCTTGTCAGGCTCGTTATGATTTTCAACACAGCTTAATGCTCCTCCTATTTTTCAGACCGTTTCATGCTCATCTCTTTTTTGACACCTTTTGAAGCTCTTCATATTTTTCACATTTTTGAAGCTCTTCATATTTTTCACATATTTTCAGGCTCGTTATGATTTTCAACACAGCTTAATGCTCCTCCTATTTTTCAGACCATTTCATGCTCATCTCAATTTGACACCTTTTGAAGCTCTTCATATTTTTCACACCTTTTGAAGCTCTTCATATTTTTCACACATTTTCAGGCTCTTCATGTTTTTCAACACCGCTTCTTACTCCTCCTATTTTTCCGACCGTTTCATGCTCCTCATATTTTTGACACGTTTGAAGCTCTTCATATTTTTCACACCTTTTCAGGCTCTTCATGTTTTTGAACACCATTTCTTGCTCCGCCTATTTTTCAGACCGTTTCATTCTCTTCATATTTTGACACCTTTTGAAGCTCTTCATATTTTTCACACCTTTTGAAGTTCTTCATATTTTTCACACCTTTTCAGGCTCTTCATGTTTTTGAACACCGCTTCATGCTCCTGCTATTTTTCAGACCGTTTCATACTTCTCATATTTTTGACATTTTTTAAGGCTCTTCATATTTTTCACACCTTTTCAGGCTCTTCATGTTTTTGAACACGGTTTCATGATCCTCCTATTTTTCAGAAAGTTTCGTGCTCCTCATATTTTTGACACCTTTTAAACCTCTTCATATTTTTCACACCTTTTCAGGCTCTTCATGTTTTTCAACACCGGTTCATGCTCCTCCTATTTTTCAGAAAGTTCCATGCTCCTCATATTTTTGAAACCTTTTGAAGCTCTTCATATTTTTCTCACATTTTCAGGCTCTTCCTGTTTTTCAACACCATTTCATGCTCCTCTTATTTTTCAGACCGTTTCATGCTCCTCCTATTTTTCAGACCATTTCATGATCCTCATATTTTTGAAACTTTTTGAAGCTCTTCATATTTTTCACACCTTTTCAAGCTCTTCAAGATTTTCAACAACGCTTCATGCTCCTGCTTTTTTTCAGACCGTTTCGTGCTCCTCATATATTTGACAGCTTTTGCAGCTCTTCATATTTTTCACACCTTTTCAGGCTCTTCATGTTTTTGAACACCACTTCATGCTCTTCCTTTTTTTCAGACCGTTTCTTTCTCCTCATATATTTGACACATTTTGAAGCTGTTCATATTTTTCACACCTTTTCTGGCTCTTCATGTTTTTGAACACTGCTTCATGCTCCTCCTGATTTTCAGATCGTTTCATGCTCCTCAAATTTTTGACATTTTTTAAGGATCTTCATATTTTTCACACCTTTTAAAGCTCTTCATATTTTTCACACCTTTTCAGGCTCTTCATGTTTTTCAACATCACTTCATGCTCCTGCTATTTTTCAGACCGTTTAATACTCCTCAAATTTTTGACATTTTTTAAGGATCTTCATATTTTTCACACCTTTTCAGGCTCTTCATGTTTTTGAACACGGGTTCATGATCCTCCTATTTTTCAGAAAGTTTCATGCTCCTCATATTTTTGACACATTTTAAACCTCTTCATATTTTTCACACCTTTTCAGGCTCTTCATGTTTTTCAACACCGGTTCATGCTCCTCCTCTTTTTCAGAAAGTTTCATGCTCCTCATATTTTTGAAACCTTTTGAAGCTCTTCATATTTTTCTCACATTTTCAGGCTCTTCCTGTTTTTCAACACCATTTCATGCTCCTCTTATTTTTCAGACCGTTTCATGTTGCACCTATTTTTCAGACCGTTTCATGCTCCTCATATTTTTGACACCTTTTGAAGCTCTTCATATTTGTCACACCTTTTCAGGCTCTTCATGTTTTTCAACACCGTTTCATGCTCCTCATACTTTTGACACGTTTTGGGGCTCTCATATTTTTCACACCATTCCAGGCTCTTCATATTTTTGAACACCGCTTCATGCCCCTCCTATCTTTCAGACCATTTCATGCTCATCTCATTTTTGACACCTTTTGAAGCTCTTCATATATTTCACACTTTTTGAAGCTCTTCATAATTTTCACACGTTTTCAGGCTCTTCATGTTTTTCAACAAGATTTCATGCTCCTCCTGTTTTTCAGACCGTTTCATGCTCCTCATATATTTGACACCTTATGAAGCTCTTCACATTTTTCATACCTTTTAAAGCTCTTCATATTTTTCATATTTTTGAAGCTCTTCATATTTTCACACATTTTCAGGCTCTTCATGTTTTTCAACACCGCTTCATGCTCCTCCTATTTTTCAAATTGTATCATGCTCCTCATATTTTTGAAACCTTTTGAACCTCTTCATATTTTTCACAACTTTCAGGCTCTTCATGTTTTAGAACAACACTTCATGCTATTTCTATTTTACAGAGAGTTTCATGCTCTTCATATATTTCACACCTTTTCATGCTTTTCATATTTTACACATTTTTTCAGGCTCTTCATATTTTTCAACACCGCTTCATGCTCCTCCTATTTTTCAGACCGTTACATGCTCCTCTTATTTTTGACACCTTTTGAAGCTCTTCATAATTTTCTCACCTTTCCAGGACTTTACGTTTTTCAACACCATTTCAAGCTCCTCCTATTTTTCTGACCTTTTCATGCACTTCATATTTTTGACACCTTTTGAAGCTTCATATATTTCACACCTTTTCTGGCTCTTCATGTTTTTCTACACCGCTTCAATCTCCTCCTAATTTTAAGACTGTTTCATGCTCTTCATAATTTTGGCACCTTTTGAAGCTCTTCATATTTTTCACACCTTTTCAGGCTCTTCATGTTTTTCAACACCGCTTCATGCTCCTCCTATTTTTCAGACCGTTTCATGCTCCTCATATTTTTGACACCTTTTACAGCTCTTCATATTTTTCACACCTTTTCAGGCTCTTCACGTTTTTCAACACCGCTTCATGTTCCTTCTATTTTTCAGACCGTTTTATGCATCTCATATTTTTGACTCCTTTTAAGTTCTTCATATATTTCACACCTTTTCAGGCTCTTCATGTTTTTCAACACCGCTTCATGCTCCTCCTATTTATCAGACCATTTCATGCTCCTCCTATTTTTCAGACAGTTTCATGCTCTTCATATTTTTGACACCTTTTGAAGCTCTTCATATATTTCACACCTTTTCAGGCTCTTCATGTTTTTGAACACCGTTTCATGCTCCTCATATTTTTCAGACCATATCATGCTCTTCATATTTTGACACCTTTTGAAGCTCTTCATATTTTTCACACCTTTTCAGGCTCTTCATGTTTTTCAACGCCGCTTCATGCTCCTCCTATTTTTCAGACCGTTTCATGCTCCTCATATTTTTGACACCTTTTGAAACTCTTCATATATTTCACACCTTTTTAGACTCTTCATGTTTTTGAAAACAGTTTCATGCTCCTCCTATTTTTCTGACCGTTTCATGCTCTACATATTTTTGCCTACTTTTGAAGCTCTTCATATTTTTCACACCATTTCAGGCTCTTCATGTTTTTCAACACCGCTTCATGCTCCTCCTATTTTTCAGACCGTTTCATGCTCCTCATATTTTTGACACCTTTTGAAGCTCTTAATTTATTTCACACCTTTTCAGGCTCTTCATGTGTTTGAACACCATTTCATGCTCCTCCTATTTTGCAGACCGTTTCATTCTCCTGATATTTTTGACACCTTTTGAAGCTCTTCATATTTTTCACACCTTTTAAAGCTCTTCATATTTTTCATATTTTTGAAGCTCTTCATATTTTCACACGTTTTCAGGCTCTTCATGTTTTTCAACACCGCTTCATGCTCCTCCTATTTTCCAATTGTATCATGCTCCTCATATTTTTGAAACCTTTTGAACCTCTTCATATTTTTCACACCTTTCAGGCTCTTCATGTTTTTGAACACCACTTCATGCTATTTCTATTTTTCAGAGAGTTTCATGCTCTTCATATATTTCACATCTTTTCAAGCTTTTCATATTTTACACATTTTTTCAGGCTCTTCATATTTTTCAACACCGCTTCATGCTCCTCCTATTTTTCAGACCGTTACATGCTCCTCATATTTTTGACACCTTTTGAAGCTCTTCATATTTTCACACCTTTTCAGGCTCTTCATGTTTTTCAACACCACTTCATGCTCCTCCTATTTCTCAGACCGTTTCATGCTCCTCATATTTTTGACACCTTTAGAAACTCTTCATATTTTTCACACCTTTTCAGGCTCTTCATGTTTTGAACACCGCTTCATGCTCCTCCTATTTTTCAGAACGTTTAATCCTCCTCATGTATTTCATACCTTTTGAAACTCTTCATATTTTTCACACCTTTTCATGCTCTTTATGTTTTTGAACACCATTTCATGCTCTTCCTATTATGCAGACCGTTTCATTCTCCTCTTATTTTTACACCTTTTGAAGCTCTTCATATATTTCACACCTTTTCAGGCTTTTCATTTTTTTCAACATCACTTCATGCTCCTCCTATTTTTCAGACCGGTTCATGCTCATCTCATTTTGACACCTTTTGCGGCTGTTCATATTTGTCACACCTTTTCAGGCTCTTCATGTTTTTGAACACCGCTTCATGCTCCTCCTATTTTTCAGACCGTTTAATCCTCCTCATGTATTTCATACCTTTTGAAGCTCTTCATATTTTCACACCTTTTCAGGCTCTTCATGTTTTTCAACACCACTTCATGCTCCTCCTATTTCTCAGACCGTTTCATGCTCCTCATATTTTTGACACCTTTAGAAACTCTTCATATTTTTCACACCTTTTCAGGCTCTTCATGTTTTGAACACCGCTTCATGCTCCTCCTATTTTTCAGAACGTTTAATCCTCCTCATGTATTTCATACCTTTTGAAACTCTTCATATTTTTCACACCTTTTCATGCTCTTTATGTTTTTGAACACCATTTCATGCTCTTCCTATTATGCAGACCGTTTCATTCTCCTCTTATTTTTACATCTTTTGAAGCTCTTCATATATTTCACACCTTTTCAGGCTCTTCATTTTTTTCAACACCACTTCATGCTCCTCCTATTTTTCAGACAGTTTCATGCTCATCTCATTTGACACCTTTTGAAGCGCTTCATATTTTTCACACCTTTTGAAGCTCTTCCTATTTCTCACACTTTCTCAGGCTCTTCATGTTATTCAACACCACTTGATGCTCCTCCTATTTTTCAGACCGGTTCATGCTCATCTCATTTCTTACACCTTTTGAAGCTCTTCATATTTTGCAAACCTTTTCAGGCTCTTCATGTTTTGCAGCTCCACTTCATGCTCCTCCTATTTTTCAGACCGTTTCTTGCTCCTCATATTTTTGACACTTTTTGAAGCTCTTCATATTTTTCACACCTTTTCTGGCTCTTCATGTTTTTGAACACAGCTTCATGCTCCTCCTATTTTTCAGACCGTTTCATTCTCCTCATGTTTTTGACACCTGTTGAAGCTCTTCACATTTTTCACACCTTTTCAGGCTCTTCACGATTTTCAACACCGCTTCATAATCCTCCTATTTTTCAGACCGTTTCATACTCTTCCTATTTTTGAGACTGTTTCAGGCTCCTCATATTTTTGACAGGTTTTGAATCTCTTCATATTTTTCACACCTTTTGAAGCTCTTCATATTTTTCACACCTTTTCAGGCTCGTTATGATTTTCAACACAGCTTAATGCTCCTCCTATTTTTCAGACCCATTCATGCTCTTCTCATTTTTGACACCTTTTGAAGCTCGTCATATATTTCACATTTTTGAAGCTCTTCATATTTTTCACACCTTTTCAGGCTCGTTATGATTTTCAACACAGCTTAATGCTCCTCCTATTTTTCAGACCCTTTCATGCTCTTCTCATTTTTGACACCTTTTGAAGCTCGTCATATTTTTCACATTTTTGAAGCTCTTCATATTTTGCAAACCTTTTCAGGCTCTTCATGTTTTGCAGCTCCACTTCATGCTCCTTCAATTTTTCAGACCGATTCATGCTCCTCATATTTTTAACACGTTTTGAAGCTCTTCATATTCTTCACAGCTTTTGATGCTCTTCATGTTTTTCAACACCGCTTCATGCTCCTCCTATTTCTCAGACCGTTTCATGCTCCTCATATTTTTGACACCTTTTGAAGCTCTTCATATATTTCACACATTTTCAGGCTCTTCATGTTTTTCAACACCGCTTCATGCTCCTCCTATTTTTCAGACCGTTTTATGCTCCTCATATTTTTGACACCTTTTGAAGCTCTTCATATATTTCACACATTTTCAGGCTCTTCATGTTTTTCAACACCGTTTCATGCTCCTCCTATTTTTCAGACCTTTTCATGCCCCTCATATTTTTGACACCTTTTGAAGATCTCCATATTTCTCACACCTTTTCAGGCTCTTCATGTTTTTCAACACCGCTTCGTGCTCCTCCTATCTTTCAGACAATATCATGCTCATCTCATTTTTGACTTCTTTTGAAGCTCTTCATATATTTCACACCTTTTGAAGCTTCATATTTTTCACAACTTTTCAGTCTCTTCATGTTTTTCAACACCAATTCATGTTCCTCCTAATATTCAGACCGTTTCATGCTCATTTCATTTTTGACACATTTTGAAGCTCTTCATATTTTTCACACCTTTTGAAGCTCTTCATATTTTTCACACCTTTGCAGACTCTTCTTGTTTTTCAACACCGCTTCATGCTCCTCCTATTTTTCGGACCGTCTCATGCTCCTCATATTTTTCACACCTTTTGAAGCTCTTCATATTTTGCACACCTTTTCAGGCTCTTCATGTTTTTCAACACCGCTTCATGCTCCTCCTATTTTTCGGACCGTCTCATGCTCCTCATATTTTTGACACCTTTTCAATCTCTTCATATACTTCACACGTTTTCAGGCTCTTCATGTTTTTCACCAACACTTCATGCTCCTCCTATTTTTTAGGCCATTTCATGCTCATCTCATTTTTCACACCTTTTGAAGCTCTTCATAATTTTCACACATTTTGAAGCTGTTCATATTTTTCACACTTTTTCAGCCTCTTCATGTTTTCAACACCACTTCATGCACCTCCTATTTTTCAGAGCGTTTCATGCCCCTCATATTTTTCACACCTTTTGAAGATCTTCATATATTTCACACCTTTTCAGGCTCTCCACGTTTTTGAACAAAACTTCATGCTTCTCCTATTTTTCAGAGCGTTTAATGCTCCTCATGTACCACACACCTTTTGAAGGTCTTCATATTTTTCACAACTTTTCAGGCTCTTCATGTTTTTCAACACCGCTTCACGCTCCTCCTATTTTTCTGAACGTTCATTCTCCTCATAATTCTGAAACATTTTGAAGCTCTTCTTGTTTTTCACACCTTTTCAGGCTCTTCATGGTTTTCAAGACCGCTTCATGCTTCTCCTATTTTCCAGACCGTTCATGCTCCTCATATTTTTGACACCTTTTGCAGCTCTTCATATTTTTCACACCTTTTCAGGCTCTTCATGTTTTTCAACACCGCTTCATGCTCCTCCTATTTTTCAGACCGTTTCATGCTCCTCATATTTTTGACACCTTTTGAAGCTCTTCATATATTTCACACTTTTTCAGGCTCATCATGTTTTTCAACACCACTTCATGCTCCTCCTATTTTTCAGGCCGTTTCATGCTCATCTCATTTTTGACACCTTCTGAAGCTCTTCATATTTTTCACACCTTTAGAAGCTCTTCATATTTTTCACACGTTTTCAGGCTCTTCATGTTTTTCAACACCGCTTCAGGCACCTCCTTTTTTTCAGACCGTTTCATGCTCATCTCATTTTTGACACGTTTTGAAGGTCTTCATATTTTTCACAAATTTTCATGCACTTCATGTTTTCAAGCACCGTTTCATGCTCCTCCTATTTTTCAGACCGTTTCATGCTCCTCATATTTTTCACACCTTTTGAAGCTCTTCATATTTTTCACACCTTTTTAGGCTCTTCACGTTTTTCAACACCACTTCATGCTCTTCCTATTTTTCAGACAGTTTCATGCTCCTAATATTTTTGACACCTTATGAAGCTCTTCATATTTTTCACACCTTTTCAGACTCTTCATGCTTTTCAAAACCGCTTCATGCTCCTCCTATTTTTCAGACCGGTTCATGCTCCTCATATTTTTCACATCTTTTGATGCTCTTCATATTTTTCACACCTTTTCAGGCTCTTCATGTTTTTAAACATCACTTCTTGCTCCTCCTATTTTTCAGACCGTTTCATGCTCCTCATATTTTTGACACCTTTTGAAGATCTCCATATTTCTCACACCTTTTCAGGCTCTTCATTGTATTCAACACCGCTTCATGCTCCTCCTATCTTTCAGACCATTTCATGCTCATCTCATTTTTGACACCTTTTGAAGCTCTTCATAATTTTCACACCTTTTGAAGCTCTTCATAATTTTCACACGTTTTCAGGCTCTTCATGTTTTTCAACACGGCTTCATGATCCTCCTATTTTTCATACCGTTCATGCTCCTCATATTTTTGACACCTTTTGAAGTTCTTCCTATTTTTCACAACTCTTCATGCTCTTCATGTTTTTCGACACCGCTTCATGCTCCTCATATTTTTCAGCCTGTTTCATGCTCCTCATATTTTTGACACCTTTTGAAGCTCTTCATATTTTTCACACCTTTTCCCGCTCTTCATGTTTGTTAAATCCGTTTCTTGTTCCTCCTATTTTTCAGACCGTTTCATACTCCTCATATTTTTGACACCTTATGAAGCTCTTCATATATTTCACACCTTTTCAGGCTCTTCATGTTTTTCAATACCACTTCATGCTCCTCCTATTTTTCAGAGCGTTTCATGCTCCTCATATTTTTGACACCTTTTGAAGCTCTTCATATTTTTCACACCTTTTTTGGCTCTTCATGTTTTTCAACATCACTTCATGATCCTCCTATTTTTCAGACCGTTTCATGCTCCTCATATTTTTGACACCTTTTGAAGATCTCCATATTTCTCACACCTTTTCAGGCTCTTCATGGTATTCAACACCGCTTCATGCTCCTCCTATCTTTCAGACAATATCATGGTCATCTCATTTTTGACTTCTTTTGAAGCTCTTCATATTTTTCACACCTTTTCAGTCTCTTCATGTTTTTCAACACCAATTCATGTTCCTCCTAATATTCAGACCGTTTCATGCTCATTTCATATTTGACACATTTTGAAGCTCTTCATATTTTTCACACCTTTTGAAGCTCTTCATATTTTTCACACCTTTTCAGACTCTTCTTGTTTTTCAACACCGCTTCATGCTCCTCCTATTTTTCGGACCGTCTCATGCTGCTCATATTTTTCACACCTTTTGAAGCTCTTCATATTTTTCACACCTTTTGAAGCTGTTCATATTTTTCACACTTTTTCAGCCTCTTCATGTTTTCAACACCACTTCATGCACCTCCAATTTTTCCGAGAGTTTCATGCCCCTCATATTTTTCACACCTTTTGAAGATCTTCATATATTTCACACCTTTTCAGGCTCTTCACGTTTTTGAACAAAATTTCATGCTTCTCCTATTTTTCAGAGCGTTTAATGCTCCTCATGTACTTCACACCTTTTGAAGGTCTTCATATCTTTCACAACTTTTCAGGCTCTTCATGTTTTTCAACACCGCTTCATGCTCCTCCTATTTTTCAGACCGTTTCATGCTCCTCATATTTTTGACACCTTTTGAAGCTCTTCATATATTTCACACTTTTTCAGGCTCTTCATGTTTTTCAACACCACTTCATGCTCCTCCTATTTTTCAGGCCGTTTCATGCTCATCTCATTTTTGACAGCTTCTGAAGCTCTTCATATTTTTCACACCTTTAGAAGCTCTTCATATTTTTCACACCTTTTCAGGCTCTTCATGTTTTTCAACACCGCTTCATGCTCCTCCTATATTTCCGACCGTTTCATGCTCCTACTATTTTTGACACCTTTTGAAGCTCTTCATATTTTTCACACCTTTTCAGGCTCTTCATGTTTTTGAACTCCGTTTCTTGCTCCTCCGATATTTCAGACCGTTTCATTCTCCTCATATTTGTGACACCTTTTGAATCTCTTCATATTTTTCACACATTTTCAGGCTCTTCATGTTTTTCAACACCGCTTCATGCTCCTCCTATTTTTCAGACCGTTTCATGCTCCTCATATTTTTGACACCTTTTGAAACTCTTCTTATTTTTCACACCTTTTCAGGTTCTTCATGTTTTTCAACACAACTTCATGCTCCTCCTATTTTTCACACCGTTTCATGCTCCTCATATTTTTGACACCTTTTGAAGCTCTTCATATGTTTCACACCTCCTCAGGCTCTTCATGTATTTCAACACCATTTCATGCTACTCCTATTTTTCAGACTGTTTCATCCTCCTCATATTATTCACACCTTTTGAAGCTCTTCATATTTTTCACACCTTTTCAGGCTCTTCATATTTTTTAACACCATTTCATGCTCCTCCTCTTTTTCAGACCGTTTCATGCTCCTCATATTTTTGCCACCTTTTGATGCTCTTCATATTTTTCACACCTTTTCAGCCTCTTCTTGTTTTTCAACTCCGCTTCATGCTCCTCCTATTTTTCATACCGTTTCATGCTCCTCATATTTTTGACACCTTTTGAAGCTCTTCATATGTTTCACACCTTTTGAAGCTCTTCATGTTTTTTAACACCGTTTCATGCTCCTCCATTTTTTCTGATCGTTTCCCGCTCCTCATATGTTTCACACTTTTTGAAGCTCTTCATGTTTTTAAACACCTTTTTCTGCTCCTCCTATATTTCAGACAGTTTCATGCTCCTCATATTTTGACACCATTTGAAGCTCTTCATATTTTTCACACCTTTTCAGGGTCTTCATGTTTTTCTACACCACTTCATGCTCCTCCTATTTTTCAGACCGTTCCTGCTCCTCATATTTTTGACACCTTTTGAAGCTCTTTATATGTTTCACACCTTTTGAAGCTCTTCATGTTTTTTAATACCGTTTCATGCTCCTCCTATTTTTCAGACTGTTTCATGCCCCTCATATTTTTGACACCTTTTGAAACTCTTCATACTTTTCACACCTTTTCAGGTTCTTCATGTTTTTGAACTCCGTTTCTTGCTCCTCCGATATTTCAGACCGTTTCATTCTCCTCATATTTGTGACACCTTTTGAAGCTCTTCATATTTGTCACACATTTTCAGTCTCTTCATGTTTTTCAACACCGCTTCATGCTCCTCCTATTTTTCAGACCGTTCATGCTCCTCATATTTTTCACACATTTTGAAGCTCTTCATATTTTTCACACCTTTTCAGGTTCTTCATGTTTTTCAACACCGTTTCATGCTTCGCCTATTTTTCAGACCGTGTCATGCTCCTCATATTTTTGACACCTTTTGAAGCTCTTCATATTTTTGACACCTTTTCAGGCTCTTCATGTTTTTCAACACCACTTCATTCTTCTCCTATTTTTCAGACCGTTTCACGCTCCTCATATTTTTGACACCTTTTAAAGCTCTTCATATGTTTCACACCTTTTGAAGCTCTTCATGTTTTTCTACACAGCTTCATGCTCCTCCTATTTTTCATACCGTTTCATTCTCCTCATATTTTTGACACCTTTTGAAGCTCTACATAATTCTCACACCTTTTTGGCTCTTCATGTTTTTCAACACCCCTTCTTGCTCCTCCTATTTTTCAGACTGTTTCATGCTCCTCATATTTTTGACACCTTTTGAAACTCTTCTTATTTTTCACACCTTTTCAGCCTCTTCTTGTTTTTCAACTCCGCTTCATGCTCCTCCTATTTTTCAGACCGTTTCATGCTCCTCATGCATTTCCAACCTTTTGAAGCTCTTCATGTTTTTTAACACCTTTTCATGCTCTTGATATATTTCAGACAGTTTCATGCTCCTCATATTTTGACACCGTTAGAAGCTCTTCATATTTTTCACACCTTTTCAGGGTCTTCATGTCTTTCAACACCGCTTCATGCTCCTCCTATTTTTCAGACCGTTTCATGCTCCTCATGCATTTCCAACCTTTTGAAGCTCTTCATATTTTTCACACCTTTTCAGGCTCTTCATGTTTTTGAACACCGCTTCATGCTCCTCCTATTTTTCAGACCGTTTCATGCTCCTCATAATTTTCACACCTTTTGAAGCTCTTCATATTTTTCACACCTTTTCCGGTTCTTCATGTTTTTGAACACTGCTTCATGCTCCTCCTATTTTTCAACTGTTTCATGCTCCTCATATATTTCACACCTTTTGAAGCGCTTCATATATTTCGCTTGTTTTCAGGCTCTTCATGTTTTTCAAAACCAATTCATGCTCCTCCTATTTTTCAGACTGTTTCAGGATCCTCATAATTTTGAAATCTTTTGAAGTGCTTCATATTTTTCACACCTTTTCAGGCTCTTCATGTTCTTCAACACTGCTTCATGCTCCTCCTATTTTTCAGACCGTTTCATGCTCCTCATATTTTTGACACCTTTTGAAGCTCTTCATATTTTTCACACCATTTCAGGCTCTTCATGTTTTTCAACACCGCTTCATGCTCCTCCTATTCTTCAGAACTTTTCATGATCCTCATATTTTTGAAATCTTTTGAAGCTCTTCATAATTTTCACACCTTTTCAGGCTCTTCATGTTTTTGAACACCGCTTCATGCTCCTGCTATTTTTCACAACGTTTCACACTCCTCATATTTTTGACACATTTTGAGGCTACTCATATTTTTCAAACCTTTTCAGGCTCTTCATGTTTTTGAACACCGTTTCATGATCCTCCTATTTTTCAGAACGTTTCATGCTCCTCATATTCTTGACACCTTTTAAAATTCTTCATATTTTTCACATCTTTTAAGGCTCTTCATGTTTTGAACTCCGTTTCATGCTCCTCCTATTTTCAGACCGTTTCATGCTGTTCATTTTTTGACACCTTTTGAAGCTCTTCATATTTTTCACACCTTTTGAAGCTCTTCATATATTTAAACCTTTTCAGGCTCTTCATGTTTTTGAACACCGCTTCATGCTCCTCCTATTTTTCAGACCGTTTCATGCTCTTCATTTTTTTGACACATTTTGAAGCTCTTCATATTTTTCACACCTTTTGAAGCTCTTCATATATTTCACACCTTTTCAGGCTCTTCATGTTTTTCAACACCACTTCATGCTCCTCCTATTTTTCAGACCGTTTCATGCTCATCTAATTTTTGACACCTTTTGAAGCTCTTCATATTTTTCACATTTTTGAACTCTTCATATTTTTCACACGTTTTCAGGCTCTTCATGATTGTGAACACCACTTCATGCACCTCCTATTTTTCAGACCGTTTCATGCTCATCATATTTTTGACACCTTTTGAAGCTCTTCATATTTTT
Source organism: Dama dama (assembly GCF_033118175.1). Classification (NCBI taxonomy): domain Eukaryota; kingdom Metazoa; phylum Chordata; class Mammalia; order Artiodactyla; family Cervidae; genus Dama; species Dama dama. Next base: position 1,983,717 of record NW_026870926.1, on the reverse strand, counting down.
CACAACTTTTGAAGCTCTTATATTTTTCACACCTTTTCAGGCTTTTCATGATTTTCAACACCGCTTCATGCTCCTCCTATTTTTCAGACCGTTTCATGTTCCTCATATATTTGACACCTTTTGAAGCTCTTCATATATTTCACACCTTTTCAGGCGCTTCATGTTTTTCAACACCGCTTCATGCTCCTCCTATTTTTCAGACCGTTTCATGCTCATTTCTTTTTTGACACCTTTTGAAGCTCTTCATATTTTTCACAACTTTTGAAGCTCTTCATATTTTTCAACACTGCTTTATGCTCCTCCTATTTTTCAGACCGTTCATGAACCTCATAATTTTGAAACATTTTGAAGCTCTTCATATTTATTACACCTTTTCAGGCTCTTCATGTTTTTCAACACCACTTAATCCTCCTCCTGTTTTTAAGACCGTTCATGTCCCTCATATTTTTGACACCTTTTGAAGCTCTTCATATTTTCACACGTTTTCATGCTCTTCATGTTTTTCAACACCTTATCATGCTCATCGTATTTTTCAGACCGTTTCATGCTCCTCTTATTTGTGACACCTTTTGAAGCTCTTCATATTTTTCACACCTTTTCAGGCTCTTTATGTTTTTTCACCACCGCTTCATGCTCCTCCTATTTTTGAGACCGTTTCATGCTCATCTCTTTTTTGACACCTTTTGAAGCTCTTCATATTTTTTACACCTTTTGAAGCTCTTCATATTTTTATAACTTTTCAGGCTCTTCATGTTTTTCAACACCGCTTCATGCTTCTCTTGCTTTTCAGACCGTTTCATGCTCCTCATATTTTTGACACCTTTTGAAGCTCTTCATATTTTTCACATCTTTTCAGGCTCTTCATGATTTTCAACACCACTTCATGATCCTCGTATTTTTCAGACCTTTTCATGCTCCTCATATTTTTGACACCTTTTGAAGCTCTTCATATTTTTCACACGTTTTGAAGCTCTTCGTATTTTTCACACCTTTTCAGGCTCTTCATGTTTTTGAACACCGTTTTATGCTGCTTCTATTTTTCAGACCATTTCATGCTCCTCATATATTTTAAACCTTTTGAAACTCTTCATATTTTTCACACCTTTTCAGGCTGTTCATGTTTTTCAACAACGCTTCATGATCCTCCGATTTTTCAGACCGTTTCATGCTCCTCAAGTATTTCACACCTTTTGAAGCTCTTCATATTTTTCACACCTTTTCAGGCTCTTCATGTTTTTCAACACCGCTTCATGCTTCTCCTGTTTTTCAGACCATTTCATGCTCCTCTTAATTTTGACACCTTTTGAAGCTCTTCATATTTTTCACACCTTTTCATTTTCTTCATTTTTGTCAACAAAGCTTCATGCTCCTCCTATTTTTCAGACCGTTTCATGCTCCTCATCTTTTACACACCTGTTGAAGCTCTTCATATTTTTCACACCATTTCAGGCTCTTCTTTTTTTCAACACCATTTCAAGCTCCTCCTATTTTTCAGACTGTTTCATGCTCCTCATATTTCTGACATCTTTTGAAGCTCTTCATATATTTCACACCTTTTCAGGCTCTTCATGTTTTTGAACACCGCTTCATGCTCCTCCTATTTTTCACACCTTTTGAAGATCTTCATATATTTCACACCTTTTCAAGCTCTTCATGTTAGTGAACACCCCTTCATGCTCCTCATATTTTTCACACCTTTTGAAGCTCTTAATATTTTTCACATATTTTCAGGCTCTTCATGTTTTTGAACACCGTTTAATGCTCCTCCTACTTTTCAGACCGTTTCATGCTCCTCATATTTTTCACACCTTTTGAAGCTCTTCATGTATTTCTCACCTTTTCCTGTTCTTCAGGATTTTCAACACCGTTTCATGCTCTTCCTATTTTTCAGATCGTTTCATGCTCCTCCTATTTTTCAGACTGTTTCATGCACCTCTTATTATTGACACCTCTTGAAGCTCTTCATATTTTTCACACCTTTTCATGCTTTTCATGTTTTTCAACAACATTTCATGCTCCTCCTTTTTTTCAGACCTTTTCATGCTCCTCATATTTTTCACACCTTTTCATGCTCTTCTTGTTTTTCAACACAGTTTCATGCTCCTCATATGTTTGACACCTTTTGAATCTCTTCATATTATTCACACCTTTTCAGGCTCTTCATGATTTTCAACACCGCTACATGCTCCTCATATTTTTGAGACCGTTTCATGCTCCTAATATTGTTCACACCTTTTCAAGATCTTCATGTTATTCAACACCGCTTCATGCTCTTCCTATTTTTCAGACCGTTTCATGCTCCTCATATTTTTGATACCTTTGAAGCTCTTCTTATTTTTCACACCTTTTCAGGCTCTTCATGTTTTGAACACCATTTTATGCTCCTCCTATTTTTCAGACCGTTTAATGCTCCTCATATGTTTGACACCTTTTGAATCTCTTCATATTATTCACACCTTTTCAGGCTCTTCATGATTTTCAACACCGCTTCATGCTCCACATATTTTTGAGACCGTTTTATGCTACTCAGATTTTGACACCTTTTGAAGCCCTTCATATTTTTCACACATTTTCAGGCTCTTTATGTTTTTTCACCACCGCTTCATGCTCCTCCTATTTTTGAGACCGTTTCATGCTCATCTCTTTTTTGACACCTTTTGAAGCTCTTCGTATTTTTTACACCTTTTGAAGCTCTTCATATTTTTATAACTTTTCAGGCTCTTCATGTTTTTCAATACCGCTTCATGCTTCTCTTGCTTTTCAGACCGTTTCATGCTCCTCATATTTTTGACACCTTTTGAAGCTGTTCATATTTTTCACATCTTTTCAGGCTCTTCATGATTTTCAACACCACTTCATGCTCCTCGTATTTTTCAGACCTTTTCATGCTCCTCATATTTTTGACACCTTTTGAAGCTCTTCATATTTTTCACACGTTTTGAAGCTCTTCGTATTTTTCACACCTTTTCAGGCTCTTCATGTTTTTGAACACCGTTTTATGCTGCTTCTATTTTTCAGACCATTTCATGCTCCTCATATATTTTAAACCTTTTGAAACTCTTCATATTTTTCACACCTTTTCAGGCTGTTCATGTTTTTCAACAACGCTTCATGATCCTCTGATTTTTCAGACCGTTTCATGCTCCTCAAGTATTTCACACCTTTTGAAGCTCTTCATATTTTTCACACCTTTTCAGGCTCTTCATGTTTTTCAACACCGCTTCATGCTTCTCCTGTTTTTCAGACCATTTCATGCTCCTCTTAATTTTGACACCTTTTGAAGCTCTTCATATTTTCCACATCTTTTCAGGCTCTTCATGTTTTTGAACACTGCTTCATGTTCCTTCTATTTTTCAGACCGTTTCATGCTCCTCAAATTTTTGAAAACTTTTGAAGCCCTTCATATTTTTCACACCTTTTCAGGCTCTTCATGTTTTTGAAGACCGATTTATACTCCTCCTGTTTTTCAGACCGTTTCATGCTCCTCATATTTTTGACACCTTTTGAAGCTCTTCATATTTTTCACATCTTTTCAGGCTCTTCATGATTTTCAACACCACTTCATGCTCCTCGTATTTTTCAGACCTTTTCATGCTCCTCATATTTTTGACACCTTTTGAAGCTCTTCATATTTTTCACACCTTTTGAAGCTCTTCGTATTTTCCACATCTTTTCAGGCTCTTCATGTTTTTGAACACTGCTTCATGTTCCTTCTATTTTTCAGACCGTTTCATGCTCCTCAAATTTTTGAAAACTTTTGAAGCCCTTCATATTTTTCACACCTTTTCAGGCTCTTCATGTTTTTGAAGACCGCTTTATACTCCTCCTGTTTTTCAGACCGTTTCAGGCTCCTCATATTTTTGACACCTTTTGAAGCTCTTCATATTTTTTACAAGTTTTCAGGCATTTCATGTTTTTGAACACTTCTTCATGCTCCTCCTATTTTTCACACCTTTTGAAGCTCTTCACATTTTTCACATCATTTCAGGCTCTTCATGTTTTTCAACACCGCTTCATGCTCCTCCTATTTTTCAGACCGTTTAATGCTCCTCCTGTACTTCACACCTTTTGAAGCTCTTCATATTTTTCACACCTTCTCAGGCTCTTCATGTTTTTCAACACCGCTTCATTCTCCTCCTATTTTCAGACCGTTTAATGCTCCTCCTGTACTTCACACCTTTTGAAGCTCTTCATATTTTTCACATCTTTTCAGGATCTTCATGTTTTTCAACAACACTTCATGCTCCACCATTTTTCAGACCGCTTCATGCTCATCTCATTTTTGACACTTTTTGAAGCTCTTCATATTTTTCACACCTTTTGAAGCTCTTCATATTTTTCACACATTTTCAGGCTCTTCATGTTTTTCAACACCGCTTCATGCTCCTCCTATTTTTCACAACTGTTGAAGCTCTTCATATTTTTCACACATTTTCAGGCTCTTCATGTTTTTGAACACCGCTTCATGCTGCTCCTATTTTTCAGACCGTTTCATGCTCCTCATATTTTTGAAAGCTTTTGAAGCTCTTCAAATTTTTCACACCTTTTCAGGCTCTTCATGTTTTTCAACACTGCTTCATGATCCTCCTATTTTTCAGACCGTTTCATGCTCCTCATGTATTTCACATCTTTTGAAGCTCTTCATATTTTTCACACGTTTTCAGGCTCTTCATGTTTTTCATCAATGCTTCATGCTCCTTCTCTTTTTCAGACCGTTTCATGCTCCTCATATTTTTCACACCTTTTGAAGCTCTTCATATTTTTCACACCTTTTCAGGCTCTTCATGTTTTTCAACACCGTCTCATGCTCCTCCTATTTTCAGACCGTTTCATTCTCCTCATATTTTTGACACCGTTTGTAGCTCTTCATATTTTTCACACCTTTTCAGGCTCTTCATGTTTCTGAACACCACTTCATGCTCCTCCTATTTTATACACCGTTTCATGCTCCTCATGTATTTCACACCTTTTGTAGCTCTTCATATTTTTTACACTTTTTCAAGCTGTTCATGTTTTTGAACAGCGCTTCATGCTCCTCCTATTTTTCAGACAGTTTCATGCTCCTCATGTATTTCACACCTTTTGAATCTCTTCGTATTTTTCACACCTTTTCAGGCTCTTCATGTTTTTGAACACCCCTTCATGCTCCTCATATATTTCAGACCGTTTCATGCTCCTCTTATTTGTGACACCTTTTAAGCTCTTCGTATTTTTCACACATTTTCAGGCTCTTCATGTTTTTCAACATGAGTTCATGCTCCTCCTCTTTTTCAGACCGTTTCATACTCCTCATATTTTTGACCTCTTTTGAAGCTCCTAATATTTTTCACATCTTTTGAAGCTCTTCATATATTTCACACTTTTTCAGGCTCTTCATGTTTTTCAACACCGCTTCATGCTCCTCCTATTTTTCACAACTGTTGAAGCTCTTCATATTTTTCACATCTTTTCAGGCTCTTCATGTTTTTCAACAACACTTCATGCTCCACCATTTTTCAGACCGCTTCAAGCTCATCTCATTTTTGACACTTTTTGAAGCTCTTCATATATTTCACACCTTTTGAAGCTCTTCACATTTTTCACATTTTTGAAGCTCTTCAAATTTTTCACACGTTTTCAGGCTCTTCATGTTTTTGAACACCGCTTCATGCTCCTCATATATTTCAGACCGCTTCATGCTCCTCATATTTGTGACACCTTTTGAAGCTCTTCGTATTTTTCACACATTTTCACGCTCTTAATGTTTTTCAACATGACTTCATGCTCCTCCTATTTTTCAGACCGTTTCTTGCACCTCATATTTTTGACACCTTTTGAAATCTTCATATACTTCACACCTTTTCAGGTTCTTCATTTTTTTGAAAAGAACTTCATGGTCCTTCTATTTCTCAGACCGTTTCATGGTCATCTCATTTTTGACACGTTTTGAAGCTCCTCATATTTTTCATTCCTTTTGAAGATCTTCATATTTTTCACACGTTTTCAGGCTCTTCATATTTTTCAACACCGCATCATGCTTCTCCTATTTTTCAGACAGTTTCATTCTCCTCATATTTTTGACACTTTTTGAAGCTCTTCATATTTTTCACACGTTTTCAGGCTGTTCATGTTTTTCACACCTTTTCAGGCTCTTCATGTTTTTAATCACGTTTCATGCTCCTCCTATTTTTCAGACCGTTTCATGCTCCTCATATATTTGACACATTTTGAAGCTCTTTATATTTTTCACACATTTTCAGGCTCTTCATGTTTTTGAACACTGCTTCATGATCCTCCTATTTTTCAGACCTTTTCATGTTCTTCATATGTTTGACACATTTTGAAGCTCTTCATATTTTTCACACATTTTCAGGCTCTTCATGTGATTCAACACCACTTCATGCTTCTCCTATTTTTCAGACCGTTTCATGCGCCTCATGTATTTCACACCTTTTGAAGTTCTTCATAATTTTCACATCTTTTCAGTCTCTTCATGTTTTTGAACACCATTTCATGCCGCTTCTATTTTTTAGACCATTTCCTGCTCCTCATATTTTTCACACCTTTTGATGCTCTTCATATTTTTTCACACGTTTTCAGGCTCTTCTTGTTTTTCAACACCGCTTCATGCTCCTCCTATTTTTCAGACCGTTTCTTGCACCTCATATTTTTCTCACCTTTTGAATCGCTTCATATTTTCCACAGCTTTTCAGGCTCTTCATGTTTTTCAACACCGCTTCATGCCTCTCCTATTTTTCAGACCGTTTCATGCTCCTCATATTTTTGACACGTTTTGAAGCTCTTCATATTTTTCACACGTTTTCAGGCTGTTCATGTTTTTCACACCTTTTCAGGCTCTTCATGTTTTTGAACACCATTTCATGATCCTCCTATTTTTCTGACCGTTTAATGCTCCTTATAATTTTGACACCTTTAGAAACTCTTCATATTTTTCACACCTTTTCAAGCACTTCATGGTTTTCCACACCGCTTCATGCTCCTCCTATTTTTGAGACCGTTTCATGCTCTTCATATTTTTGATACCTTTTGAAGCTCTTCATATTTTTCACACCTTTTCAGGCTCTTCATGTTTTTCAACACCACTTCATGCTCCTCCTATTTTTCAGACCGTTTCATGCTCATCTCATTTTTGACACCTTTTGAAGTTCTTCATATTTTTCCCACCTTTTGAAGCTCTTCATATATTTCACACGTTTTCAGGTTCTTCATGTTTTTCAACACCGTTTCTTGCTGCTTCTATTTTTCAGACCGTTTCATGCTCCTCATATTTTTCACACCTTTTGAAGCTCTTCATATTTTTCACACGTTTTCAGGCTCTTCATGTTTTTCAACACCGTTTAATTCTGCTTCTATTTTTTCAGACCGTTTCATGCTCCTCATATTTTTGACACCTTTAGACTCTTCATATTTTTCACACCTTTTCAGCCTCTTTATGTTTTTCACACATTTTCAGCCTCTTCATGTTTTTGAACACCCCTTCTTGCTCCTTTTATTTTTCAGAGAGTTTCATGCTCCTCATGTATTTCACATCTTTTGAAGCTCTTCATATTTCTCACAACTTTTTAGGTTCTTCATGTTTTTGACATCGCTTCATGCTCCTCCTATTTTTCAGAGAGTTTCTTGCTCCTCATGTATTTCACATCTTTTGAAGCTCTTCATATTTCTCACAACTTTTTAGGCTCTTCATGTTGTTCCACACCACTTCATGCTTCACCTATTTTTCGGCCTGTTTCATGCTCCTCATGTATTTCACACCTATTGAAGCTCTTCATATTTTTCACACCTTTTCAGGCTCTTCATGTTTTTAATCACCGTTTCATGCTCCTCCTATTTTTCAAGCCGTTTCATGCTCCTCATATATTTGACACATTTTGAAGCTCTAAATATTTTTCACACATTTTCAGGCTCTTCATGTTTTTGAACACTGCTTCATGATCCTCCTATTTTTCAGACCGTTTCATGTTCTTCATATGTTTGACACCTTTTGAAGCTCTTCATATTTTTCACTCTTTTTCAGGCTCTTCATGTTTTTCAACAGCACTTCATACTTCTCCTATTTTTCAGACCATTTCATGCTCCTCATGTATTTCACACTTTTTGAAGCTCTTCATATTTTTCACACGTTTTCAAGCTCTTCATGTTTTTGAACACCGCTTCATGCTCCTCTTATTTTTGACACCTTTAGAAGCTCTTCATATATTTCACACCTTTTCAGGCTCTTCATGTTTTTGTACACCGCTTCATGCTCCTCCTATATTTCACAACTTTTGAAGCTCTTCATATATTTCACACCTTTTCAGACTCTTCATGTTTTTCAACATCCCTTCATACTCCTCATATTTTTCTGACCGTTTCATGCTCCTCATATATTTGACACCTTTTGAAGCTCTTCATATTTTTCACACCTTTTGAAGCTCTTCATATTTTTCACACCCTTTGAAGCTCTTCATATTTTACACATATTTTCACCCTCTTCATGTTATTCAACACCTTTTCATGCTCCTCCTATTTGTCGGACCGTTTCATTCTCTTCATATTTTTGACACTTTTTGAAGCTCTTCATATTTTTCACACCTTTTCAGGCTCTTCATGTTTTTGAACATCGTTTCATGCTCCTCCTTTTATTCAGACCGTTTCATGCTCCTCATATTTTGACACCTTTTGAACCTCTTCATATTTTTCACACCTATTCAGGGTCTTCATATTTTTCAACACCGCTTCATGCTCCTCCTATTTTTCAGACCGTTTCATGCTCCTCATATTTTTGACACGTTTTGAAGCTCTTCATTTATTTCACACCTTTTCAGGCTCTTCATGTTTTTCAACATCGCTTCATGCTCCTCGTATTTTTCAGACCGTTTCATGTTTCTCAAATTTTTGACGCCTTTTGAAGCTCTTCATATTTTTCACACCTTTTCATGTTCTTCATTTTTGTCAACAAAGCTTCATGCTCCTCCTATTTTTCAGACCGTTTCATGTTCCTCATCTTTTACACACCTGTTGAAGCTCTTCATATTTTTCACACCATTTCAGGCTCTTCTTGTTTTTCAACACTACTTCAAGCTCCTCCTATTTTTCAGACTGTTTCATGCTCCTCATATTTCTGACACCTTTTGAAGCTCTTCATATATTTCACACCTTTTCAGGCTCTTCATGTTTTTGAACACCGCTTCATGCTCCTCCTATTTTTCACACCTTTTGAAGATCTTCATATATTTCACACCTTTTCAAGCTCTTCATGTTTGTGAACACCCCTTCATGCTCCTCATATATTTCACACCTTTTGAAGCTCTTAATATTTTTCACATATTTTCAGGCTCTTCATGTTTTTGAACACCGTTTAATGCTCCTCCTACTTTTCAGACCGTTTCATGCTCCTCATATTTTTCACACCTTTTGAAGCTCTTCATATATTTCTCACCTTTTCCTGTTCTTCAGGATTTTCAACACCGTTTCATGCTCCTCCTATTTTTCAGATCGTTTCATGCTCCTCCTATTTTTCAGACTGTTTCATGCACCTCTAATTATTGACACCTCTTGAAGCTCTTCATATTTTTCACACCTTTTCATGCTCTTCATGTTTTTCAACAACATTTCATGCTCCTCCTTTTTTTCAGACCTTTTCATGCTCCTCATATTTTTCACACCTTTTCATGCTCTTCTTGTTTTTCAACACAGTTTCATGCTCCTCATATGTTTGACACCTTTTGAATCTCTTCATATTATTCACACCTTTTCAGGCTCTTCATGATTTTCAACACCGCTTCCTGCTCCTCATATTTTTGAGACCGTTTCATGCTCCTAATATTTTTCACAACTTTTCAGGCTCTTCATGTTTTGAACACCATTTCATGCTCCTCCTATTTTTCAGACTGTTTCATGCTCCTCATATTTCTGACACCTTTTGAAGCTCTTCGTATATTTCACACCTTTTCAGGCTCTTCATGTTTTTGAACACGGCTTCATGCTCCTCCTATTTTTCACACCTTTTGAAGATCTTCATATATTTCACACCTTTTCAAGCTCTTCATGTTTTTGAACGCCGCTTCATGCTCCTCATATATTTCTCACCTTTTGAAGCTCTTAATTTTTTTCACACATTTTCAGGCTCTTCATGTTTTTGAACACCGTTTAATGCTCCTCCTATTTTTCAGACCGTTTCATGCTCCTCATATTTTTCACACCTTTTGAAGCTCTTCATATATTTCTCACCTTTTCCTGTTCTTCAGGTTTTTCAACTCCGTTTCATGCTCTTCCTATTTTTCAGATCGTTTCATGCTCCTCTTATTTTTCAGACTGTTTCATGCACCTCTTATTATTGACACCTTTTGAAGCTCTTCATATTTTTCACACCTTTTCATGCTCTTCATGTTTTACAACAACATTTCATGCTCTTCCTATTTTTCAGACCTTTTCATGCTCCTCATATTTTTCACACCTTTTCATGCTCTTCTTGTTTTTCAACACAGTTTCATGCTCCTCATATGTTTGACACCTTTTGAATCTCTTCATATTATTCACACCTTTTCAGGCTCTTCATGATTTTCAACACCGCTACATGCTCCTCATATTTTTGAGACCGTTTCATGCTCCTAATATTTTTCACACCTTTTCAAGTTCTTCATGTTATTCAACACCGCTTCATGCTCTTCCTATTTTTCAGACCGTTTCATGCTCCTCATATTTTTGATACCTTTGAAGCTCTTCATATTTTTCACACCTTTTCAGGCTCTTCATGTTTTGAACACCATTTCATGCTCCTCCTATTTTTCAGACCATTTCATGCTCCTCATATGTTTGACACCTTTTGAATCTCTTCATATTATTCACACTTTTTCACGCTCTTCATGATTTTCAACACCGCTTCATGCTCCCCATATTTTTGGACCGTTTTATGCTACTCATATTTTGACACCTTTTGAAGCTCTTCATGTATTTCACACCTTTTCAGGCTCTTCATGATTTTCAACACCGCTTCATGCTCCCCATATTTTTGGACCGTTTTATGCTACTCATATTTTGACACCTTTTGAAGCTCTTCATGTATTTCACACCTTTTCAGGCTCTACATGTTTTTCAACACCGCTTCATGCTCGTCATATTTTGAGACCGTTTTATGCTACTCATATTTTGACACCTTTTGAAGCTCTTCATGTATTTCAGACCTTTTCAGGCTCTTCATGTTTTTCAAACCGCTTCATGCTCCTCCTATTTTTCCGACCGTTTCATGCTCCTCCTATTTTTGACACCTTTTGAAGCTCTTCGTATTTTTCACACATTTTCAGACTCTTCATGTATTTCACCACCACTTCATGCACGTCCTATTTTTCAGATCGTTACATGCTCCTCTTATTTTTGACACATTTTCAAGCTCCTCATATATTTCTCACGTTTTCAGGCTATTCATGTTTTTCAACACAACTTCATGCTCTTCCTATTTTTCAGAGCGTTTCATGCTCATCTCATTTTTGACACCTTTTGAAGCTCTTCATATTTTTCACACCTTTTGAAGCTCCTCAAATTTTTCACATCTTTTCAGGCCTTCATGTTTTTGAACACCAGTTCATGGTCCTCCTATTTTTCAGACCGTTTCATGCTCATCTCATTTTTGACACCTTTTGAAGCTCTTCATTTTTTTCACAACTTTTCAGGCTCTTCATGTTTTTGAACACCGCTTCATGCTCCTCCTATTTTTCAGACCGTTTCATTCTCCTCATATTTTTGACACCTTTTGAAGCTCTTCATATTTGTCATATCTTTTCAGGCTCTTCATGTTTTTGAACACCGCTTCATGCTCCTCTTATTTTTCAGACCGTTTCATGCTCATTTCATTTTTGACACCTTTTGAAGCTCTTCATATTTCTCACACCTTTTGAAACTCTTCATTTATTTCACTCCTTTACAGGCTCTTCATGTTTTTCAACACCGCTTCATGCTCCTCCTATTTTTTAGACCGTTTCATGCTCCTCATATATTACACACCTTTTGAAACTCTTCATATTTTTCACACCTTCTCAGGCTCTTCATGTTTTCGAACACGGCTTCATGCTCCTCTTATTTTTCAGACCGTTTCATGCTCCTCATATTTTTGACACCTTTTGGAGCTCTTCGTATTTTTCACACGTTTTCAGGCTCTTCATGTTTTTCAACACCGTTTCATGCTCTTCCTTTATTTCAGACAGTTTCATTCTCCTCCTATTTTTGACACCTTTGAAGCTCTTCATATATTTCACACCTTTTCGAGCTCTTCATGTTTTTGAACACAGTTTCATGCTCCTCCTATTTTTCAGACCGTTTCATGCTCCTCCTATTTCAGGCCGTTTCATGCTCCTCATATTTTTACACATTTTGAAGCTCTTCGTATTTTTCACACATTTTCAGGCTCTTCATGTTTTTGAACACCACTGCATGCTCCTCCTATTTTTCAGACCGTTTCATGCTCCTCATATTTGACAAGTTTTGAAGCTCTTCATATATTTCACACCTTTTCAAGCACTTCATGATTTTCAAAACCGCTTCCTTTTCCTCCTATTTTTCAGAACGTTTCATGCTCCTCATATTTTTGATACCTTTTGAAGCTCTTCATATTTTTCACACCTTTTCATGCTCTTCATGTTTTCAACACCGATTCATGCTCCTCCTATTTTTCAGACCGTTTCATGCTCCTCCTATTTTTCAGGCCGTTTCATGCTCCTCCTATGTTTGACACCTTTTGAAGCTCTTCATATTTTTTACACCTTTTCAGGCTCTTCATGGTTTTCAACACCGCTTCATGCTCCTCCTTTATTTCAGACAGTTTCATTCTCCTCCTATTTTTGACACCTTTTGAAGCTCTTCATTTTTTCACACCTTTTCAAGCTCTTCATGTTTTTGAACACCGATTCATGCTCCTCCCATTTGTCATACCGTTTCATGCTCCTCCTATTTTTCAGGCCGTTTCATGCTCCTCATATTTTGACACCTTTTGAAGCTCTTCGTATTTTTCACACATTTTCAGGCTCTTCATGTTTTGAACACCACTGCATCTGCTCTTATTTTTCAGACCGTTTCATGCTCCTCATATTTGAGAAGTTTTGAAGCTCTTCATATATTTCACACCTTTTCAGGCACTTCATATTTTTCAAAACCGCTTCATGCTCCTCCTATTTTTCAGAACGTTTCATGCTCCTCATATTTTTGATACCTTTTGAAGCTCTTCATATTTTTCACACCTTTTCAGGCTCTTCAGGTTTTTGAACACCGTTTCTCGCTTCTCCTATTTTTCAAACCGTTTCATGCTCATCTCATTTTTGACACCTTTTGTGGGCCTTCATATTTTTCACACGTTTTCTGGCTCTTCATGTTTTTCAGCACCGTCTCTTGATCCTCCTATTTTTCAGACCGTTTCATGCTCATCTCATTTTTAACACCTTTAGAAGCTTTTCATATTTTTCACAACATTTCAGGCTCTTCATGTTATTGAACACCGCTTCATGCTCCTCCTATATTTCAGAGAGTTTCATGCTCCTCATGAATTTCACACCTTTTGAAGCTCTTCATATTTTTCATACCTTTTCAGGCTCTTCAGGTTTTTCAACACCGCTTCATGCTCCTCCTATTTTTCAGACCGCTTCATGCTCCTCATATTTTTGACACCTTTTGAAGCTCTTCATTTTTTTCACAACTTTTCAGGCTCTTCGTGTTTTTGAACACCGCTTCATGCTCTTCCTGTTTTTCAGACCGTTTCATTCTCCTCATATTTTTGACACATTTTGAAGCTCTTCATATTTGTCATATCTTTTCAGGCTCTTCATGTTTTTGAACACCGCTTCATGCTCCTCTTATTTTTCAGACCGTTTCATGCTCATTTCATTTTTGACACCTTTTGAAGCTCTTCATATTTTTCACACCTTTTCAAGCTCTTCATGTTTTTCAACACCGTTTCATGCTCCTCGTATTTTTCAGACCGTTTCATGCTCATCTCATTTTTGACACCTTTTGAAACTCTTCATATTCTTCACACCTTTTGAAGCTTTTCATATTTTTTCACACGTTTTCAGGCTCTTCATGTTTTTCAACACCGCTTCATGCTCCTCCTTTTTTTCAGACCGTTTCATGCTCCTCATATTTTTTACACCTTTTGAAGCTCTTCATATTTTTCACACTTTTCTGGCTCTTCATGATTTTCAACACCACTTCCTGCTCCTCCTATTTTTCAGACCTTCATGCTCCTCATATTTTTGACATCTTCAGTAGCTCTTCATATTTTTCACACCTTTTCAAGCTCTTCATGTTTTTCCACACCACTTCATGCTTCTCCTATTTTTCGGCCTGTTTCATGCTCCTCATATATTTCACACCTTTTGAAGCTCTTCATATTTTTCACACCTTTTCAGGCTCTTCATATTTTTGAACACCGCTTCTCGCTCCTCCTATTTTAAGACCGTTTCATGCTCATCTCATTTTTGACACTTTTGTAGCTCTTCATATTTTTCACACGTTTTCAGGCTCTTCATGTTTTTCAACACCGTTTCTTGATCCTCCTATTTTTCAGACCGTTTCATTCTCATCTCATTTTTATCACCTTTTGAAGCTTTTCATATTTTTCACAACTTTTCAGGCTCTTCATGTTTTTGAACACCGCTTCATGCTCCTTCTATTTTTCAGAGAGTTTCATGCTCCTCATGTATTTCACACATCTTGAAGGTCTTCATATTTTTCACACCTTTTCAGGCTCTTCATGTTTTTGAACACCGCTTCATGCTCCTCCTATTTTCAGACCGTTTCATGCTCATCTCATTTTTGACACCTTTTGAAGCTCTTCATATTTCTCACAACTTTTTAGGCTCTTCATTTTTTTGAACACCGCTTCATGCTCCTCCTATTTTTCAGAGAGTTTCATGCTCCTCATGTATTTCACATCTTTTGAAGCTCTTCATATTTCTCACAACTTTTTAGGCTCTTCATGTTTTTCCACACCACTTCATGCTTCTCCTATTTTTCGGCCTGTCATGCTCCTCATGTATTTCACACCTTTTGAAGCTCTTCATATTTTTCACACCTTTTCAGGCTCTTCATGTTTTTAATCACCGTTTCATGCTCCTCCTATTTTTCAGGCCGTTTCATGCTCCTCATATATTTGACACATTTTGAAGCTCTGAATATTTTTCACATCTTTTCAGGCTTTTCATTTTTTTCAACACCACCTCATGCTCCTCCTATTTTTCACACCGTTTAATGCTCATCTCATTTTGACACCATTGAAGCTCTTCAAATTTTTCACATCTTTTGAAGCTCTTCATATTTTTCACAACTTTTCAGGCTCTTTATGATTTTCAGCACCGCTTCCTGCTCCTCATATTTTTGAGACCGTTTCATGCTCCTAATATTTTTCACAACTTTTCAGGCTCTTCATGTTTTGAACACCATTTCATGCTCCTCCTATTTTTCAGACTGTTTCATGCTCCTCATATTTCTGACACCTTTTGAAGCTCTTCGTATATTTCACACCTTTTCAGGCTCTTCATGTTTTTGAACACGGCTTCATGCTCCTCCTATTTTTCACACCTTTTGAAGATCTTCATATATTTCACACCTTTTCAAGCTCTTCATGTTTTTGAACGCCGCTTCATGCTCCTCATATATTTCTCACCTTTTGAAGCTCTTAATTTTTTTCACACATTTTCAGGCTCTTCATGTTTTTGAACACCGTTTAATGCTCCTCCTATTTTTCAGACCGTTTCATGCTCCTCATATTTTTCACACCTTTTGAAGCTCTTCATATATTTCTCACCTTTTCCTGTTCTTCAGGTTTTTCAACTCCGTTTCATGCTCTTCCTATTTTTCAGATCGTTTCATGCTCCTCTTATTTTTCAGACTGTTTCATGCACCTCTTATTATTGACACCTTTTGAAGCTCTTCATATTTTTCACACCTTTTCATGCTCTTCATGTTTTACAACAACATTTCATGCTCTTCCTATTTTTCAGACCTTTTCATGCTCCTCATATTTTTCACACCTTTTCATGCTCTTCTTGTTTTTCAACACAGTTTCATGCTCCTCATATGTTTGACACCTTTTGAATCTCTTCATATTATTCACACCTTTTCAGGCTCTTCATGATTTTCAACACCGCTACATGCTCCTCATATTTTTGAGACCGTTTCATGCTCCTAATATTTTTCACACCTTTTCAAGTTCTTCATGTTATTCAACACCGCTTCATGCTCTTCCTATTTTTCAGACCGTTTCATGCTCCTCATATTTTTGATACCTTTGAAGCTCTTCATATTTTTCACACCTTTTCAGGCTCTTCATGTTTTGAACACCATTTCATGCTCCTCCTATTTTTCAGACCATTTCATGCTCCTCATATGTTTGACACCTTTTGAATCTCTTCATATTATTCACACTTTTTCACGCTCTTCATGATTTTCAACACCGCTTCATGCTCCCCATATTTTTGGACCGTTTTATGCTACTCATATTTTGACACCTTTTGAAGCTCTTCATGTATTTCACACCTTTTCAGGCTCTTCATGATTTTCAACACCGCTTCATGCTCCCCATATTTTTGGACCGTTTTATGCTACTCATATTTTGACACCTTTTGAAGCTCTTCATGTATTTCACACCTTTTCAGGCTCTACATGTTTTTCAACACCGCTTCATGCTCGTCATATTTTGAGACCGTTTTATGCTACTCATATTTTGACACCTTTTGAAGCTCTTCATGTATTTCAGACCTTTTCAGGCTCTTCATGTTTTTCAAACCGCTTCATGCTCCTCCTATTTTTCCGACCGTTTCATGCTCCTCCTATTTTTGACACCTTTTGAAGCTCTTCGTATTTTTCACACATTTTCAGACTCTTCATGTATTTCACCACCACTTCATGCACGTCCTATTTTTCAGATCGTTACATGCTCCTCTTATTTTTGACACATTTTCAAGCTCCTCATATATTTCTCACGTTTTCAGGCTATTCATGTTTTTCAACACAACTTCATGCTCTTCCTATTTTTCAGAGCGTTTCATGCTCATCTCATTTTTGACACCTTTTGAAGCTCTTCATATTTTTCACACCTTTTGAAGCTCCTCAAATTTTTCACATCTTTTCAGGCCTTCATGTTTTTGAACACCAGTTCATGGTCCTCATATATTTCAGACCGTTTCATGCTCCTCTTATTTTTGACACCTTTTGAAGCTCTTCATATTTTTCACACCTTTTCAGGCTCTTCATGTTTTTCAACATCACTTCATGCTCCTCCTATTTTTCAGACCGTTTCATGCTCCTCAGATTTTTGACACCTTTTGAAATCTTCGTATACTTCACACCTTTTCAGGCTCTTCATTTTCTTGAACACAACTTCATGCTCCTCCTATTTTTCAGACCGTTTCATGCTCATCTCTTTTTTGACACCTTTTGAAGCTCTTCATATTTTTCATACCTTTTAAAGATCTTCATATTTTTCATGCGTTTTCAGGCTCTTCATATTTTTCAACACCGCATCATGCTCCTCCTATTTTTCAGACAGTTTCATGCTCCTCATATTTTTGACACCTTTTGAAGCTCTTCATATTTTTCACACCTTTTCAGGCTCTTCATGTTTTTCAACACCGCTTCATGCTCCTCCTATTTTTCAGACCGTTTCATGAACCTCATATTTTTCACACCTTTTGAGCTCTTCATATTTTTCACACCTTTTCAGGCTCTTCATGTTTTTGAATTCGGCTTCATGCTCCTCCTATATTTTACACCGTTTCATGCTCCTCATAGATTTGACACCTTTTGAATATCTTCATTTTTTTCACACCTTTTCAGGCTCTTCATGCTTTTCAACAGCATTTCATGCTCCTCCTATTTTTCAGACCGTTTTGTGCTCCTCATGTTTTTCAAACCTTTTGAAGCTCTTCATATTTTTCACACCTTTTCAGGCTCTTCATGTTTTTCAACACCGCTTCATGCTCCTCCTATATTTCAGACCGTTTCTTGCTCCTCATATATTTGACACCTTTGAAGTTCTTCATTTATTTCACTCCTTTACAGGCTCTTCATGTTTTTCAACAGCGCTTCAAGCTCCTCCTATTTTTCAGACCGTTTCATGCTCCTAATAGTTTAGACACCTTTGAAGCTCTTCATATTTTTCACACCTTTTCATGCTCTTCATGTTTTTGAACACTGTTTCTCGCTTCTCCTATTTTTCAAACCGTTTCATGCTCATCTCATTTTTGACACCTTTGTAGGCCTTCATATTTTTCACACGTTTTCTGGCTCTTCATGTTTTTCAGCACCGTCTCTTGATCCTCCTATTTTTCAGACCGTTTCATGCTCATCTCATTTTTAACACCTTTAGAAGCTTTTCATATTTTTCACAACATTTCAGGCTCTTCATGTTATTGAACACCGCTTCATGCTCCTCCTATATTTCAGAGAGTTTCATGCTTCTCATGAATTTCACACCTTTTGAAGCTCTTCATATTTTTCATACCTTTTCAGGCTCTTCAGGTTTTTCAACACCGCTTCATGCTCCTCCTATTTTTCAGACCGTTTCATGCTCCTCATATTTTTGACACCTTTTGAAGCTCTTCATTTTTTTCACAACTTTTCAGGCTCTTCATGTTTTTGAACACCGCTTCATGCTCCTCCTATTTTTCAGACCGTTTCATTCTCCTCATATTTTTGACACCTTTTGAAGCTCTTCATATTTGTCATATCTTTTCAGGCTCTTCATGTTTTTGAACACCGCTTCATGCTCCTCTTATTTTTCAGACCGTTTCATGCTCATTTCATTTTTGACACCTTTTGAAGCTCTTCATATTTCTCACACCTTTTGAAACTCTTCATTTATTTCACTCCTTTACAGGCTCTTCATGTTTTTCAACACCGCTTCATGCTCCTCCTATTTTTTAGACCGTTTCATGCTCCTCATATATTACACACCTTTTGAAACTCTTCATATTTTTCACACCTTCTCAGGCTCTTCATGTTTTCGAACACGGCTTCATGCTCCTCTTATTTTTCAGACCGTTTCATGCTCCTCATATTTTTGACACCTTTTGGAGCTCTTCGTATTTTTCACACGTTTTCAGGCTCTTCATGTTTTTCAACACCGTTTCATGCTCTTCCTTTATTTCAGACAGTTTCATTCTCCTCCTATTTTTGACACCTTTGAAGCTCTTCATATATTTCACACCTTTTCGAGCTCTTCATGTTTTTGAACACCGTTTCATGCTCCTCCTATTTTTCAGACCGTTTCATGCTCCTCCTATTTCAGGCCGTTTCATGCTCCTCATATTTTTACACATTTTGAAGCTCTTCGTATTTTTCACACATTTTCAGGCTCTTCATGTTTTTGAACACCACTGCATGCTCCTCCTATTTTTCAGACCGTTTCATGCTCCTCATATTTGACAAGTTTTGAAGCTCTTCATATATTTCACACCTTTTCAAGCACTTCATGATTTTCAAAACCGCTTCCTTTTCCTCCTATTTTTCAGAACGTTTCATGCTCCTCATATTTTTGATACCTTTTGAAGCTCTTCATATTTTTCACACCTTTTCATGCTCTTCATGTTTTCAACACCGATTCATGCTCCTCCTATTTTTCAGACCGTTTCATGCTCCTCCTATTTTTCAGGCCGTTTCATGCTCCTCCTATGTTTGACACCTTTTGAAGCTCTTCATATTTTTTACACCTTTTCAGGCTCTTCATGGTTTTCAACACCGCTTCATGCTCCTCCTTTATTTCAGACAGTTTCATTCTCCTCCTATTTTTGACACCTTTTGAAGCTCTTCATTTTTTCACACCTTTTCAAGCTCTTCATGTTTTTGAACACCGATTCATGCTCCTCCCATTTGTCATACCGTTTCATGCTCCTCCTATTTTTCAGGCCGTTTCATGCTCCTCATATTTTGACACCTTTTGAAGCTCTTCGTATTTTTCACACATTTTCAGGCTCTTCATGTTTTGAACACCACTGCATCTGCTCTTATTTTTCAGACCGTTTCATGCTCCTCATATTTGAGAAGTTTTGAAGCTCTTCATATATTTCACACCTTTTCAGGCACTTCATATTTTTCAAAACCGCTTCATGCTCCTCCTATTTTTCAGAACGTTTCATGCTCCTCATATTTTTGATACCTTTTGAAGCTCTTCATATTTTTCACACCTTTTCAGGCTCTTCAGGTTTTTGAACACCGTTTCTCGCTTCTCCTATTTTTCAAACCGTTTCATGCTCATCTCATTTTTGACACCTTTTGTGGGCCTTCATATTTTTCACACGTTTTCTGGCTCTTCATGTTTTTCAGCACCGTCTCTTGATCCTCCTATTTTTCAGACCGTTTCATGCTCATCTCATTTTTAACACCTTTAGAAGCCCTTCATATTTCTCACACCTTTTCAGGCTCTTCATGTTTTTCAACACCGCTTCATGCTCCTCCTATTTTTCAGACCGTTTCATGCTCCTCATATTTTTGACACGTTTTGAAGCTCTTCATATTTTTCACAACTTTTCATGCTCTTCAAGTTTTTCAACATCACTTCATGCTCCTAGTTTTTTGCAGACCGTTTCATGCTCCTCATATTTTTGACACCTTTTGAAGCTCTTCATATTTCTCACACCTTTTCAGGCTCTTCATGTCTTTCAACACCGCTTCATGCTCCTCCTATTTTTCAGAAGGGTTCATGCTCATCTGATTTTTGACACCTTTTGAAGCTTTTCATATTTTTCACAACTTTTCAGGCTCTTCATGTTTTTGAACACAGGTTGATTCTCCTCCTATTTTTCAGAACGTTTCATGCTCCTCATATTTTTGACACCTTTTGAAGCTCTTCATATTTTTCACATCTTATCAGGCTCTTCATGTTTTTCAACACCGTTTCATGATCCTCCTATTTTTGAGACTGTTTCATGCTCATCTCATTTTTGACACCTTTTGAAGCTTTTCATATTTTTCACATCTTTTCAGGCTCTTCATATTTTTCCACACCACTTCATGCTTCTCTTATTTTTCAGCCCGTTTCATGCTCCTCATGTATTTCACACCTTTTGAAGCTCTTCATATTTTTCACAGCTTTTCAGGCTCTTCATGTTTTTCCACAGCACTTCATGCTTCTCTTATTTTTCTGCCCGTTTCATGCTCCTCATGTATTTCACACCTTTTGAAGCTCTTCATATTTTTCACACCGTTTCAGGCTCTTCACGTTTTTGATCAACGTTTCATGCTCCTCCTATTTTTAGACCGTTTCATGCTCCTCATATTTTTGACACTTTTTGAGCTCTTCATATTTTTCACACCTTTTCAGGCTCTTCATGTTTTTGAACACCGCTTCATGCTACTCCTATTTTTCAGACCGTTTATGCTCCTCATATTTTTGACACCTTTAGACGCTCTTCATATTTTTCACACCTTTTCAGGCTCTTCATGTTTTTGATCACCGTTTCATGCTCCTCCTATTTTTCAGACCGTTTCATGCTCCTCATATTTTTGACACCTTTTGAAGCTCTTCATATTTTTCACAACTTTTCAGGCTCTTCATGTTTTTGAACACCGCTTCATGATCCTCCTGTTTTTCAGACCGTTTCATGCTCTTCATATTTGTGAAACATTTTGAAGCTCTTCATATTTTTCACACCTTTGTAGGCTCTTCATGTTTTTCACCACCACTTCACGCCCCTCCTATTTTTCAGACCGTATCATGCTCATCTCATTTTTGTCACCTTTGAAGCTCTTTATTTTTTTCACACCTTTTGAAGCTCTTCATATTTTTCACACGTTTTCATGCTCTTCATATTTTTCAACACCGTTTCATGCTGCTTCTATTTTTCAGTCCGTTTCATGCTCCTCATATTTTTGACACCTTTTGAAGCTCTTTATATTTTTCATAGTTTTTCAGGCTCTTCATGATTTTCAACACCGTTTCATGCTCCTCATATTTTTCACACCTTTTGAAGCTCTTCATATTTTTCACACCTTTTCAGGATCTTCATGTTTTGGAACACCGCTTCATGCTCCTCATATTTTTCAGATCGTTTCATGCTCCTCATATTTTTGACACGTTTTGAAGCTCTTCGTATTTTTCACACCTTTTCAGACTCTTCATGTTTTTCAACACCGCTTCATGCTCCTCCTATTTTTCAGAACGTTTCATGCTCCTCATATTTTTGACACGTTTTGACGCTCTTCATATTTTTCACACCTTTTCAGGCTCTTCATGTTTTTGAACACCGCTTCATGATCCTCATATTTTTCAGATCGTTTCATGCTCCTCATATTTTTGACACCTTGTGACGCTCTTCATATTTTTCATACCTTTTTAAGCTCTTCATATTTTTCACACGTTTTCAGTCTCTTCATGTTTTTCAACACAGTTTCATGCTCCTCCTATTTGTCAGACCGTTTCATGCTCTTCATTTTTTTTACACCTTTTGAAGCTCTTCGTATTTTTCACACCTTTTCTGGCTCTTCATGTTTTTCAACATCACTTCATGCTCCTATTTTTCAGACCGTTTCATACACCTCATGAATTTCACACCTTTTGAACCTCTTCATATTTTTCACACTTTTGAAGCTCTTCATATATTTCACACCTTTTCAGTCTCTTCTTTTTTATCAACACCACTTCATGCTCCGCCTATTTTTCAGACCGTTTCATGTTCATCTCATTTTTGCCACCTTTTGAAGCTCTTCATATTTTTCACACCTTTTGAAGCTCTTCATATTTTTCACACGTTTTCAGGCTCTTCATGTTTTTCAACACCGCCTCATGCTCCTCCTTTTTTTCAGACCGTTTCATGCTCCTCATATTTTTGACACCTTTTGAAGCTCTTCATATTTTTCACATCTTTTCAGGCTCTTCATGTGTTTCAACAACGTTTCATGCTGCTTCTATTTTTCAGACCGTTTCATGCTCCTCATATTTTTCACACCTTTTGAAGCTCTTCATATTTTTCACACCTTTTCAGGCTCTTCATGTTTTTGAACACAGCTTCATGCTCCACCTATTTATCAGACCATTTCATGCTCCTCATATTTTTGACACCTTTTGCAGCTCTTTATATTTTTCACACTATTTCAGGCTCTTCATGATTTTCAACACCGTTTCATGTTATTCCTATTTTTCAGACCGTTTAATGCTCATCTCATTTTTGACACCTTTTGAAGCTTTTCATATTTTTCACAACTTTTCAGGCTCTTCATGTTTTTGAACACCGCTTCATGCTCCTCCTATTTTTCAGAGAGTTTCATGCTCCTCATGTATTTCACACCTTTTGAAGCTCTTCATATTTTCCAAACCTTTTCAGGCTCTTCATGTGTTTGATCACCATTTCATGCTCTTTCTGTTTTTCAGATCGTTTCATGCTCCTCATATTTTTGACACTTTTTGAGCTCTTCATATTTTTCACACCTTTTCAGGCTCTTCATGTTTTTGAACACCATTTCTTGCTCCTCCAATTTTGCAGACCGTTTCCTTCTCCTCATATTTTTGACACCTTTTGATGCTCTTCATATATTTCACAGCTTTTCAGGCTTTTCATTTTTTTCAACATCACTTCATGCTCCTCCTATTTTTCCGACCGTTTCATGCTCATCTCATTTTGACACCTTTTGAAGCTCTTCATATTTTTCACACCTTTTCAGGCTCTTCATGATTTTAAACACCGCTTCATGCTCCTCCTATTTTTCAGACCCTTTCATGCTCATCTCATTTTTGACACCTTTTGAAGCTCTTCATATTTTTCACACCTTTTGAGCTCTTCATATTTTATATATTATTGAAGCTCTTCATATTTTCACACGTTTTCAGACTCTTCTTGTTTTTCAACACCGCTTTATGCTCCTCCTATTTTTCACACCGTTTCATGCTCCTCATATTTTTGACACGTTTTGAGGCTTTTCATATTCTTCACACCTTTTCAGGCTCTTCATGTTTTTGAACACAGTTTCATAATCCTCCTTTTGTTCAGACCGTTTCATGCTCCTAATATTTTTGCCACCTTTTGAAGCACTTCATGTTTTTCACACCTTTTCAGACTCTTCATGTTTTTGAACACCGCTTCATGCTCCTTCTATTTTTCAGACCGTTTCATGCTCCTCATATTTTGACACCTTTTGAAGCTCTTCATATTTTTCACACCTTTTCAGGCTCTTCATGTTTTTGAACACCGCTTCATGCTCCTCCTATTTTTCAGACCGTTTCTTGCTCCTCATATTTTTGACACCTTTTGAAGCTCTTCATTTTTCTCACACCTTTTCAGGCTCTTCATGTTTTTCAACAGCGCTTCATGCTCCTTCTATTTTTCAGAGAGTTTCATGCACCTCAAATATTTCACACCTTTTGAAGCTTTTCATATTTTTCACACCTTTTCAGGCTCTTCATGTTTTTCCACACCACTCCATGCTTCTCCTATTTTTCAGCCCGTTTCATGCTCCTCATGTATTTCACACCGTTTGAAGCTCTCCATATTTTTCACACCTTTTCAGGCTCTTCATGTTTTTCATCACCGTTTCATGCTCCTCCTATTTTTCAGACCTTTTCATGCTCCTCATATTTTTGAAACCTTTTGAAGCTCTTCATATTTTTCACACCTTTTCAGGCTCTTCATGTTTTTGAACAGCGCATCATGCTCCTCCTAATTTTCAGACCGTTTCATACTTCTCATATTTTGACACCTTTTGAAGCTCTTCATATATTTCACACCTATTCAGGCTCTTCATTTTTTTCAACACCACTTCATGCTCCTTCTATTTTTCAGACCGTTTCATGCTCACCTCATTTTTGACACCTTTTGAAGCTCTTCATATTTTTCACACCTTTTGAATCTCTTCATATATTTCACACGTTTTCAGGCTCTTCATGTTTTTCAACACCGCTTCATGCTCCTCCTATTTTTCAGACCGTTCCATGCTCATCTCAATTTTGACAGCTTTTGAAGCTCTTCATATAGTTCACACCTTTTCAGGCTCTTCATGTTTTTGAACACCTCTTCATGCTCCTCTTATTTTTCAGACCGTTTCATGCTCCTCATATTTTTGACAACTTTCGAAGTTTTTCGTATTTTTCACACCTTTTCAGGCTCTTCAAGTTTATCAACACGACTTCATGCTCCTCGTTTTTTGCAGACCGTTTCATGCTCCTCATATTTTTGACACCTTTTGATGCTCTTCATATTTTTCACAACTTTTCAGGCTCTTCATTTTTCAACACCACTTCATGCTTCTCCTATTTTTCAGACCGTTTCATGCTCATCTCATTTATGACACCTTTTGAAGCTTTTCATATTTTTCACAACTTTTCAGGCTCTTCATGTTTTTGAACACCGCTTCATGCTCCTCCTATTTTTCAGAGAGCTTCATGCTCCTCATGTATTTCACACCTTTTGAAGCTCTTCATATTATTAACAGCTTTTCAGGCTCTTCATATTTTTCCACACCACTTCATGCTTCTCTTATTTTTCAGCCCGTTTCATGCTCCTCATGTATTTCACACCTTTGAAACTCTTCATAATATTCACACGTTTTCAGGCTCTTCATGTTTTTCAACACCACTTCATTTTCCTCGTATTTTTAAGACCGTTTCATGCTCCTCATATTTTTGACACCTTTATAACCTATTCATAATTAATACACCTTTTCAGGCTCTTCATGTTTTTCAACACCGTTTCATGCTCCTCCTATTTTCAGGCCGTTTCATGCTCCTCATATTTTTGAAACCTTTAGAAGCTCTTCATATTTTTCACACCTTTTCAGGGTCTTCATGTTTTTCAACACCGCTTCATGCTCCTCCTATTTTTCAGACCGTTTCATGCTCATCTCATTTTTGAAACCTTTTGAAGCTCTTCATATTTTTCACATCTTTTGAAGCTCTTTATATTTTTCAAACATTTTCCGGCTCTTCATGTTTTTCACACCCCTTCTTTCTCCGCTATTTTTCAGACCGTTTCAGGCTCCTCATATTTTTGACACCTTTTGAAGCTCTTCATATTTCTCACACATTTTCAGGCTCTTCATGTTTTTCAACACCGTTTCATGCTCCTCCTATTTTTCTGACCGTTTCATGCTCCTAATATTTTTGACACCTTTTGAAGCTCTTCATATTTTTCACAACTTTTCAGGCTTTTCATGTTTTTGAACACCGCTTCATGCTCCTCCTATTTTTTAGACCGTTTCATGCTCCTCATATTTTTCACACCTTTTGAAGCTCTTCATATTTTTCACACATTTTCAGGCTCTTCATGTTTTTGAATACCATTTCATGCTCCTCCTATTTTGCAGACCTTTTCATTCTCCTCAGATTTTTGACACCTTTTGATGCTCTTCATATATTTCACACCTTTTCAGGCTTTTCATTTTTTTCAACACCACTTCATGCTCCTCCTATTTTTCAGAACGTTTCATCCTCATCTCATTTTGACACCTTTTGAAGCTCTTCATATATTTCACACCTTTTCAGGCTCTTCATGTTTTTGAACACAGCTTCATGCTCCTCCTATTTTTCAGACTGTTTCATGCTACTCATATTTTTGACACCTTTAGAAGCTCTTCATATTTTTCACAACCTTTCAGGCTCTTCATGTTTTTCTACACCACTTCATGCTCCTCCTATTTTTCAGACCGTTTCATGCTCCTCATTTTTTTAACACCTTTAGAAGCTATTCATATTTTTCACACTTTTCAGGCTCGTCATGTTTTTCAACACCACTTCATGCTCCTTTTATTTTTCAGACCGTTTCATGCTCATCTCATTTTTGACACCTTTTGATGCTCTTCATATTTTTCACACCTTTTGAAGCTCTTCATATTTTTCACACGTTTTCAGGCTCTTCATGTTTTTCAACAGCGTTTCATGCAGCTTCTATTTTTCAGACCGTTTCATGCTCTTCATATTTTTCACACCTTTTCAGGCTCTTCATGTTTTTGAACACAGCTTTATGCTCCTCCTATTTTTCAGATCGTTTCATGCTCCTCATATTTTTGACACCTTTTAAAGCTCTTCATATTTTTCACACATTTTCACGCTCTTCATATTTTTCAACACCACTTCATGCTCCCCCTATTTTTCAGACCGTTTCATTCTCCTCATATTTTTCACACCTTTTGAAGCTCTTCCTATTTTTCACACATTTTCAGGCTCTTAAAGTTGTTGAACAACGCTTAATGCTCCTCTTACTTTTCAGACAGGTTAATCCTCCTCATGTATTTCACACCTTTTAAAGCTCGTCATATTTCTCACACCTTTTCAGGCTCTTCATGTTTTTGAACACCATTTCATGGTCCTCCTATTTTGCAGACCGTTTCATTCTCCTCATATTTTTGACACCTTTTGATGCTCTTCATATATTTCACACCTTTTCAGGCTTTTCATTTTTTTCAGCACCACTTCATGCTCCTCCTATTTTTCAGACCGTTTCATGCACCTCATATTTTTCACACCTTTTGAAGCTCTTCATATTTTTCACACGTTTTCAGGCTCTTCATATTTTTCAACACTGTTACATGCTGCTTCTATTTTTCAGACCGTTTCATGCTCTTCATATTTTTCACACCTTTTCAGAGTCTTCATGTTTTTGAACACAGCTTCATGCTCCTCCTATTTTTCAGACCGTTTCATGCTCCTCATATTTTTGACAGGTTTTGAAGCTCTTCATATTTTTCACATCTTTTCACGATCTTCATGTTTTTCAACACCGTTTCATGCTCCTCCTTTTTTTCAGACCGTTTCATGCTAATCTCATTTTGACACCTTTTGAAGCTCTTCATATTTTTCAAACCTTTTGAAGCTCTCCATATTTCTCACACCGTTTCAGGCTCTTCATGTTTTTCAACACCGCTTCATGCTCCTCCTATTTGTCAGACCGTTTCATGCTCATCTCATTTTTGACACCTTTTGAAGCTCTTCATATTTTCCACACCTTTTGAAGCTCTTCATATTTTTCATATTTTTTAACCTCTTCATATTTTCACACGTTTTCAGACTCTTCATGATTTTCAACAACGCTTCATGATCCTGCAATTTTTCAGACCGTTTCATGCTCCTCATATTTTTGACAGGTTATGAGACTTTGCATACTTTTCACACCTTTTCAGGCTCTTCATGTTTTTGAACACTGCTTCATGCTCCTCCTATTTTTCAGACCGTTGCATTCTCCTCATATTTTTGACACCTTTTGAAGCACTTCATGTTTTTCACACCTTTTCAGACTCTTCATGTTTTTGAACACCGCTTCATGCTCCTTCTATTTTTCAGACCGTTTCATGCTCCTCATATTTTTGACACCTTTTGAAGCTCTTCATATTTTTCACACCTTTTCAGGCTCTTCATGTTTTTGAACACCGCTTCATGCTCTTCCTATTTTTCTGACCGTTTCATGCTCCTCATATTTTTGACACCTTTTGAAGCTCTTCATTTTTCTCACACCTTTTCAGGCTCTTCATGTTTTTCAACAGCGCTTCATGCTCCTTCTATTTTTCAGAGTTTCATGCACCTCATGTATTTCACACCTTTGGAAGCTCTTCATATTTTTCACACCTTCAGGCTCTTCATGGTTTTCCACACCACTTCATGCTTCTCCTATTTTTCAGCCCGTTTCATGATCCTCATGTATTTCACACTGTTTGAAGCTCTCCATATTTTTCACACCTTTTCAGGCTTTTCATCTTTTTCAACACCGTTTCACGCTCCTCCTATTTTTCAGACCGTTTCATGCTCATCTCATTTTGACACCTTTTGAAGCTCTTGATGTTTTTCTTATCATTTGAAGCTTTTCATATTTTTCACACCTTTTCAGGCTCTTCATGATTTTCAACACCGCTTCATGCTCCTACAATTTTTCAGACCGATTGATGCTCATATCATTTTTGACACCTTTTCAAGCTTTTCATATTTTTCACACCTTTTCAGGCTCTTCATGATATTCAACACCGCTTCATGCTCCTCCTATTTTTCAGACCGTTTCATGCTCATCTCATTTTTGACACCTTTTGAAGCTTTTCATATTTTTCACACCTTTTCAGGCTCTTCATGTTTTTCAACACCGTTTCATGCTGCTTCTATTTTTCAGACCGTTTCATGCTCTTCATATTTTTCACACCTTTTCAGGCTCTTCTTTTTTTTGAAAGCAGCTTCATGCTCCTCCTATTTTTCAGACCGTTTCATGCTCCTCATATTTTTCACACCTTTTGAAGCTCTTCATATTTTTCACACCTTTTCAGGCTCTTCATGTTTTTCAACAAAATTTCATGATCCTCCTATTTTTCAGACCGTTTCATGCTCCTCATATATTCAACACCTTTTGAAGCTCTTCATATATTTCACACCTTTTCAGGCTTTTCATTTTTTGCACCACCACTTCATGCTCCTCCTATTTTTCAGACCGTTTCATGCTCATCTCATTTTGACACCTTTTGAAGCTCTTCATATTTTTCACACCTTTTCAGGCTCTTCATGATTTTCAACACCGCTTCATGCTTCTCATATTTTTCAGACCCTTTCATGCTCATCTCATTTTTGACACCTTTTGAAGCTCTTCATATTTTTCACACCTTTTGAGCTCTTAATATTTTATATATTTTTGAAGCTCTTCATATTTTCACACGTTTTCAGGCTCTTCTTGCTTTTCAACACCGCTTCATGCTCCTCCTATTTTCCACACCGTTTCATGCTCCTCATATTTTTGACACGTTTTGAGGCTTTTCATATTCTTCACACCTTTTCAGGCTCTTCATGTTTTTGAACACCATTTCATGCTCCTCCTATTTTGCAGACCGTTTCATTCTCCTCATATTTTTGACACCTTTTGAAGCTCTTCATATATTTCCCAACTTTTCAGGCTTTTCATTTTTTTCAACACCACTTCATGCTCCTCCTATTTTTCAGACCGTTTCATGCTCATCTCATTTTGACACCTTTTGAAGCTCTTCATGTTTTTTAACATCTTTTGAAGCTCTTAATATTTTTCACGACTTTTCAGGCTCTTCATGATTTTCAACACCGCTTCATGCTCCTCGTATTTTTCAGAGCGTTTCATGCTCCTCATATTTTTCAAACCTTTTGAAGCTCTTCATATTTCTCACACCGTTTCAGGCTCTTCATGTTTTTCAACACCGCTTCATGCTCCTCCTATTTTTCAGACCGTTTCATGCTCCTCATATTTTTCAAACCTTTTGAAGCTCTTCATATTTCTCACACCGTTTCAGGCTCTTCATGTTTTTCAACACCGCTTCATGCTCCTCCTATTTTTCAGACCGTTTCATGCTCATCTCATTTTTGACACCTTTTGAAGCTCTTCATATTTTCCACAACTTTTGAAGCTTTTCATATTTTTCATATTTTTGAAGCTCTTCATATTTCACACGTTTTCAGACTCTTCATGATTTTCAACACCGCTTCATGATCCTGCAATTTTTCAGACCGTTTCATGCTCCTCATATTTTTGTCACATTTTGAGGCTTTTCATAATTTTCACACCTTTTCAGGCTCTTCATGGTTTTGAACACCGCTTCATGCTCCTCCTATTTTTCTGACCGTTTCATGCTCCTCATATTTTTGACACCTTTTGTAGCTCTTCATTTTTCTCACACCTTTTCAGGCTCTTCATGTTTTTCAACACCGCTTCATGCTCCTCCTATATTTCAGAACATTTCAGGCTCTTCATATATTTGACTTTTTTGAAGCTCTTCATATTTTTCACACATTTTCAGGTTCTTCATAATTTTCAACACCGCTTCATGCTCCTCCTCTTTTTCAGACCGTTTCATGCTCTTCATATATTTGACACCTTTTGAAGCTCTGCATATTTTTCACACCTTTTCAGGCTCTTTATGTTTTTCAACACCGCTTCATGCTCCTTTTTTTTTTTCAGACAGTTTCATGCTCCTCATATTTTTGACACCTTTTAATCTCTTCGTTTTTTTCACACCTTTTCAGGCTCTTCAAGTTTTTGAACACCGTTTAATGCTACTCCTATTTTTGACACCTTTGAAGCTCTTCATATTTATCAAAACTTTCATGCTCTTCATGGTTTTGAACATCGTTTCATGCTCCTCCTATTTTTCAGACTGTTTCATGCTTCTCATATTTTTGACACCTTTTGAAGCTCTTCATATTTTTCACACCTTTTCAGGCTCTTCATGTTTTTGAACATCGCTTCATGCACCTCCTATTTTTCAGACCGTTTCATGCTCCTCATATTTTTGACACCTTTTGAACCTCTTCATATTTTTCACACCTTTTCAGGCTCTTCATGTTTTTGAACAGCGCTTCATGCTCCTCCTATTTTTCAGATTGTTCATGCTCCTTATATATTTTACGCGTTTTGAAGCCTTTCATATTTTTTACAACTTTCAGGCTCTTCATGTTTTTGAACACCGCTTCATGCTCCTCCTATTTTTCAGAGCGTTTCATGCTCCTCATATTTTTGACACCTTTTGAAGCTCTTCATATTTTTCACACCTTTTCATTCTCTTCATGTTTTCCACACCGCTTCATGCTCCTCCTATTTTTCACACCGTTTCTTGCTCCTCATATTTTTGACACCTTTTGAAGCTCTTCATATTTTTCACAACTTTTCAGTCTCTTCATAATGTTGAAACCGCTTCATGATCCTCCTATTTTTCAGACCGATTCATGCTCCTCATAATTTTGACACCTTTTGAAGCTCTTCATATTTTTCACATCTTTTCAGGCTCTTCATGTTTTTCAACACCGCTTCATGCTCCTCCTATTTTTCAGATCGTTTCATGCTCCTCATTTTTTTTACACCGTTTGAAGCTCTTCATATTTTTCACACATTTTCAGGCTGTTCATGTTTTTCAACACAGTTTCCTGCTCCTCATATTTTTCACACCGTTTCGTGCTCCCCATAATTTTCAGATCGTTTCATGCTCTTCATAATTTTTACACCTTTTGAAGCTATTGTTTTTCAATGCTGTTTCGTGCTCCTCCTATTTTGCAGACCGATTCATGCTCCTCATATTTTTCAGACCGTTTCATGCTCCTCATATTTTTGACACCTTTTGAAACTCTTCATGATTTTCATCACCGTTTCATGCTGCTCCTATTTTTCAGACCATTTCTGCTACTCCTATTTTTCAGACCGATTCATGCTCCTCATATTTTTGACAGCTTTTGAAGCTCTTCATATTTTTTAAACCTTTTCAGGCTCTTAATGTGTTTGAACACCTTATCATGCTCCTCCTATTTTTTAGACCGTTTCATGCTCCTCATATTTTTGACACCTTTGAAGCTCTTCATATATTTCACACCTTTTCAGGCTCTTCATGGTTTTGAACACCGCTTCATGCTCCTCCTATTTTTCTGACCGTTTCATGCTCCTCATATTTTTGACACCTTTTGAAGCTCTTCATTTTTCTCACACCTTTTCAGGCTCTTCATGTTTTTCAACAGCGCTTCATTCTCCTTCTATTTTTCAGAGTTTCATGCACCTCATGTATTTCACACCTTTTGAAGCTCTTCATATTTTTCACACCTTTTCAGGCTCTTCATGTTGTTGAACACCGCTTCATGCTCCTCCTATTTTTCAGACCGTTCATACTCCTCATATTTTTGACACCTTTTGAAACTCTTCATATATTTCACACCTATTCAGGGTCTTCATTTTTTTCAACACCACTTCATGCTCCTCCTATTTTTCAGACCGTTTCATCCTCATCTCATTTTTGACACCTTTTGAAGCTCTTCATATTTTTCACACCTTTTGAAATTCTTCATATTTTTCACACGTTTTCAGGCTCTTCATGTTTTTCAACACCGCTTCATGCTCCTCCTATTTTTCAGATCATTTCATGCACCTCATATTTTTCACACCTTTTGAAGCTCTTCATATTTTTCACACCTTTTCAGGCTCTTCATGTGTTTGAACACCACTTCATGCTCCTCCTATTTTTCAGACAGTTTCATGCTCCTCCTATTTTTCGGACCGTTTCAATCTCCTCATATTTTTGACACCTTTTGAAGTTCTTCATATTTTTCACACCTTTTCAGGTTCTTCAAGTTTTTGAACACCGTTCCATGCTCCTCATATTTTTCAGACCTTTTCATGCTCCTCATAATTTTGACACATTTGAAGCTGTTCATATTTTTCACACCTTTTGAAGCTCTTCATATTTTTCACACGTTTTCAGGCTCCTCATGTTTTTCAACACCACTTCATGATCTCCTATTTTTCACACCGTTTCATGCTCCTCATATTTTCCACACATTTTGAAGCTCTTCAAATTTATAACACCTATTCATGCTCTTCATTTTTTCTACACCATTTCTTGCTCCTCATATTTTTGACACCTTTTGAAACTCTTCATATTTTTCACACATTTTCATGCTCTTCATGTTTTACAACCCCGTTTCATGCTCCTCTAGTTTTTCAGACCGTTTCCTGCTCCTCATATTTTTGACGCGTTTTGAAGCCCTTATTATTTTTCACACCTTTTAAGGCTCTTGGTGTTTTTCACCACTGTTTCATGCTCCTCCTATTTTTCACACCGCTTCATGCTCCTCATATTTTTCAAATATTTTGAAGCTCTTCATATTTTTCACACCTTTTCAGGCTCTTCATGGTTCTGAACATCGTTTCATGCTCCTCCTATTTCTCAGACCGTTTCATGCTTCTCATATTTTTGACACCTTTTGAAGCTCTTCATATTTTTCACACCTTTTAAGGCTCTTCATGTTTTTCAACACTGCTTCAAGCTCCTCCTATATTTCAGAACGTTTCATGCTCTTCATATATATGACTCCTTTTGAAGCTCTTCATATTTTTCACACCTTTTCATGCTCTTCATATTTTTTAACACCGTTTCATGCTCCTCCTATTTTTCAGACCGTTTCATGCTCCTCATATTTTTGATGCCTTTTGAAGCCCATCATATTTTTCACTCCTTTTCCTGTTCTTCATGTTTTTCAACACCGTTTCATGCTCCTCCTATTTTTCAGGCCGTTTCATACACCTCATATTTTTGACACCTTTTCAAGCTCTTCATGTTTCTCAAAACCGTTACATGCTCCTCCTATATTTCAGACCGTTTTATTCTCCTCCTATTTTTCAGACCGTTTCATACTCCTCATATTTTTAAGACCATTTCATGCTCCTCATATTTTTGTGAGCTTTTGAAGCTCTTCATATTTTTCACACCTTTCCATGCTCTTCATGTTTTTCAACACCGTTTCATGCTCCTCCTAATTTTCAGTCCGTTTCATTCACCTCATATTTTCAGACCAGTTAATTTTCCTCGTATTTTTGACACCTTTTGAAGCTCTTCATATTTTTCACACATTTTTAGGATCTTCATTTTTTTCAACACCGTTTCTTCCTCCTCCTAATTTTCAGACATCTTCATGCTCCTCATATTTTTGACACCTTTTAAGCTCTTCATGTTTTTCAACACCGATTCATTTTCCTCCTATTTTTCAGACTGTTTCGTGCTCCTCATATTTTTCAGACGGTTTCATGCTCCTCACATAATTGAAATCTTTTGAATCTCTTCATATTTTTTCAAACCTTTTAAGGCCCTTCATATTTTTCAACACCGTTTCTTGCTCCTCCTATTTTGCAGACCGTTTCATGCTCCTCATATATTTCAGACCGTTTCATGCTCCTCATATTTTTGGCACATTTTGAAGCTCTTCATGTTTTTCAACACCGTTTCATGCTCCTTCTATTTTTCAGACCATTTCATGCTCCTCATATTTTTGACACTTTTTGAAGATCTTCATGGTTTTCTACACTGTTTCATGCTCCTCCTATTTTTCAGACCGTTTCATGCTCCTCCTATTTTTCAGACCGTTTCATGCTCCTCATATTTTTGACACGTTTTGAAGCTCTTCATATATTTCAAAACTTTTCAGGCTCCTCCAGATTTTCAACACAGCTTCATGCTGCTCCTATATTTCAGAACGTTTCATGTGCCTCATACTTTTGACACGTTTTGAAGCTCTTCATATATTTCACACCTTTTCAGGCTCTTCATGTTTTTCAACACCGCTTCATCCTCCTCCTATTTTTCAGACCGTATCATGCTCCTCATATATTTCACACCTTATGTAGCTCTTCATATTTTTCACACTTTTTCAGACTCTTCATGTTTTTGAATACCGCTTAATGCTCCTCCTACTTTTCAGAGAGTTTCATGGTCCTCATATTTTTGA
The DNA here is from genome assembly GCF_033118175.1 of Dama dama. Lineage (NCBI taxonomy): Eukaryota > Metazoa > Chordata > Mammalia > Artiodactyla > Cervidae > Dama > Dama dama. The sequence continues at coordinate 1,948,574 of NW_026870926.1, read as the reverse complement.
CACATTTTGAAGCTCTTCATATTTTTCACACCTTTTCAGGCTATACATGTTTTTCAACACGGCTTCATGCTGCTCCTATTTTTCAGACCATTTCATGCTCCTCATATTTTTGACACCTTTTGAAGCTCTTCATATATTTCACACCTTTTCAGGCTCTTCATGTTTTTCAACACCGCTTCATGCTCGCCCTATTTTTCAGACCATTTCATGCTCCTCATATTTTTGACACCTTTTGAAGCTCTTCATATTTTTCACACCTTTTCAGGCTTTTCATATTTTGAATACCGCTTCATGCTCCTCCTATTTTTGAGACCGTTTCATGCTCCTCACATTTTTGACACCTTTTGAAGCTCTTCATATATTTCACACATTTTCAGGCTCTTCATGTTTTTCACACCTTTTCAGGCTCTTCATGTTTTTCAACACCGCTTCATGCTCCACCCATTTGTCAGACCGTTTCATGCTCCTCATATGTTTGACACCTTTTGAAGCTCTTCATATTTTCACACCTTTTCAGGCTCTTCATGTTTGTCAACACCGCTTCATGCTCCTCATATTTTTGACACTTTTTGAAGCTCTTCAGATTTTAACACCTTTTAAGGCTCTTCATGTTTGTCAACACCGCTTCATGCTCCTCATATTTTTGACACCTTTTGATGTTCTTCATATTTTTCACACTTTTTGAAGCTGCTCATATATTTCACACATTTATATTCTCTTCATGTTTTTCAGCACCACTTCATGCTCCTCGTATTTTTCAGACCATTTCATGCTCCTCATATTTTTGACACCTTTTGAAGCTCTTCATATTTTTCACCACTATTCAGCCTCTTCATGTTTTTCAACACCGTTTCATTCTCCTCCTATTTTTCAGACCGTTTCATGCTCCTGATATTATTGACACCTTTTGAAGCTCTACATATTGTTCACACCTTTTCAGGCTCTTCAGGTTTTTGAACACAGTTTCACGCTCCTCCTGTTTTTCAGACCGTTTCATTATCCTCATATTTTTGACACTTTTTGAAGCTCTTCATATTTTTCACACCTTTTCAGGCTCTTCATGTTTTTGAAAACCGTTGATTGCTCCTCCTAATTTTCAGACCGTTTCATGCTCCTCATATTTTTGACACCCCTTGAAGCTCTTCATATTTTTCACCCCTTTTCAGGCTCTTCATGTTTTTCAACACAGCTTCATGCTCCTCATATTTTTCAGACCGTTTCATGCTCCTCATATTTTGACACCTTTTGAAGCTCTTCATATATTTGAAAATTTTCAGGCTCTTCCTGATTTTCAACACAGCTTCATGCTCCTCATATTTTTCAGAACGTTTCATGTTCCTCATATTATTGACACATTTTGAAGCTCTTCCTATTTTTCACACCTTTTCAGGCTCTTCATGTTTTTGAAAACCACTTCATGGTCCTCATATTTTTCAGACCGTTTAATGTTCCACATATTTTGACACCTTTTGAAGCTCTTCATATTTTTCACACCTTTTCAGACTCTTCATGTTTTTCAACACCGCTTCATGCCCCTCCTATTATTCAGACCGTTTCATGATCCTCATATTTTTGACACTTTTTGAAGCTCTTCATATTTTTCACACCTTTCCAGGCTCTTCATGTTTTTCAACACCGTTTCATGCTCCTCCTATTATTCAGACCGTTTCATGATCCTCATATTTTTGACACCTTTTGAAGCTCTTCATATTTTTCACAGCTTTTCAGGCTCTTCATGTTTTTAAACACCACTTCATGCTCCTCCTATTTTTCAGACCGTTTCATGCTCCTCATATTTTGACACGTTTTGAAGTTCTTCATATTTTTCACACCTTTTCAGGCTTTTCATGTTTTTGAACACCGCTTCATGCTCCTCCTATTTTTCATACCGTTTGTTGCTCCACATATTTTTGACACCTTTTGAAGCTCTTCATATATTTCACACCTTTTCAGGCTCTTCATGTTTTTGAACAACGCTTCATGCTCCTCCTATTTTTCAGACCGTTTCATGCTCCTCATATTTTTGAAACCTTTTGAAGCTCTTCATATTTTTCACCCCTCTTCAGGCTCTTCATGTTTTTCAACACCGCTTCATTCTCCTCCGATTTTTCAGACAGTTTCATGCTCCTCATATTTTGTCACCTTGTGAAGCTCTTCACATTTTTCACCCCTTTTCAGGCTCTTCATGTTTTTCAACACCGATTCATGCTCCTCCTATTTTTCAGACAGTTTCATGCTACTGATATTTTTGACACCTTTGAAGCTCTTCATATTTTTCACACCTTTTCAGGCTCTTCATGTTTTTCAACACCGCTTCATGCTCCTCCTATTTTTCAGACCGCTTCATGCTCCTCCTATTTTTCAGACCGTTTCATGCTCCTCATATTTTTGACACCTTTTGAAGCTCTTCATATTTTTCACACCATTTCAGGCTCTTCATGTTTTCCAACAATGCTTCATGCCCCTCCTATTTTTCAGACCGTTTCATGCTCCTCATATTTTTGACACCTTTTGAAGCTCTTCATATTTTTCACACCTTTTCATGCTGTTCATGTTTTTCAACACTGCTTCATGATCCTCCTATTTCTTAGGCCTTTTCTTGCTCCTCATATTTTTGACACGTTTTTAAGCTCTTCATATTTTTCACACCTTTTCAGGATCTTCATGTTTTTGAACACCACTTCACACTCCTCCTATTTTTCACACCGTTTCATGCTCCTCATATTTTTGACAACTTTTTAAGATCTTCATATTTTTCACACCTTTTCAGGTTCTTCATGTTTCTGAACACCGTTTCTTGCTCCTCATATTATTCAGCCCGTTTCATGCTCCTCATATTTTTGACACTTTTTGAAGCTCTTCATGTTTTTCACACCATTTCAGGCTCTTCATGTTTTTCAACACCGCTTCATGCTGCTATTTTTCAGACCGTTTCATGCTCCTCATATTTTGACACCTTTTGAAGCTCTTCATATTTCTCACACCTTTTCAGGCTCTGCATGTTTTTCAACACGGCTTCATGCTCCTCCTATTTTTCAGACCGTTTCATGCTCCTCATATTTTTCACACCTTGTGAAGCTCTTCATATTTTTCACAACTTTTCCCGCTCTACATGTTTTTCAAGACCACTTCATGCTCCTCCTATTTTTCAGACCGTTTCATGCTTCTCATATTTTGACAACTTTTGAAGCTCTTCATATTTTTCACACCTTTTCAGGCTCTTCATGTTTTTGAACAGCGTTTCCTGCTCCTCCTATTTTTCAGACCGTTCATGCTCCTCATATTTTCGTCAGCTTTTGCAGCTCTTCATATATTGCACACCTTTTCAGGCTCTTCATGTTTTTGAACTCCGTTTCATGCTCCTCCTATTTTTCAGACCGTTTCATGCTCCTCATATTTTTGACACATTTTGAAGCCTTTAATAAATTTCATAGCTTTTCAGGCTCTTTATGTTTTTCAAAACCGCTTCATGCTCCTCCTATTTTTCAGACCGTTTCATGCTCCTCATATTTTGACAACTTTTGAAGCTCTTCATATTTTTCACACCTTTTCAGGCTCTTCATGTTTTTGAACAGCGTTTCATGCTCCTCATATTTTTAAGACCATTTCATGCTCCTCATATTTTTGTGAGCTTTTGAAGCTCTCCATATTTTTCACACCTTTCCATGCTCTTCATGTTTTTCAACACCGTTTCATGCTCCTCCTAATTTTCAGTCCGTTTCATGCACCTCATATTTTCAGACCAGTTAATTTTCCTCGTATTTTTGACACCTTTTGAAGCTCTTCATATTTTTCACACATTTTTAGGATCTTCATTTTTTTCAACACCGTTTCTTGCTCCTCATAATTTTCAGACATTTTCATGCTCCTCATATTTTTGACACCTTTTAAGCTCTTCATGTTTTTCAACACCGATTCATTTTCCTCCTATTTTTCAGACAGTTTCGGCTCCTCATATTTTTCAGACGGTTTCATGCTCCTCATATAATTGAAATCTTTTGAATCTCTTTATATTTTTTCAAACCTTTTAAGGCCCTTCATATTTTTCAACACCGTTTCTTGCTCCTCCTATTTTTCAGACCGTTTCATGCTCCTCCTATTTTTCAGACCGTTTCATGCTCCTCATATTTTTGACACGTTTTGAAGCTCTTCATATATTTCAAAACTTTTCAGGCTCCTCCAGATTTTCAACACAGCTTCATGCTGCTCCTATATTTCAGAACGTTTCATGTGCCTCATACTTTTGACACGTTTTGAAGCTCTTCATATATTTCACACCTTTTCAGGCTCTTCATGTTTTTCAACACCGCTTCATCCTCCTCCTATTTTTCAGACCGTATCATGCTCCTCATATATTTGACACCTTTTGTAGCTCTTCATATTTTTCACACATTTTCAGACTCTTCATGTTTTTGAATACCGCTTAATGCTCCTCCTACTTTTCAGAGAGTTTCATGGTCCTCATATTTTTGACACCTTTTGAAGCTCTTCATATTTTTCACACCTTTTCAGGCTATACATGTTTTTCAACACGGCTTCATGCTGCTCCTATTTTTCAGACCATTTCATGCTCCTCATATTTTTGACACCTTTTGAAGCTCTTCATATATTTCACACCTTTTCAGGCTCTTCATGTTTTTCAACACGCTTCATGCTTCTCCTATTTTTCAGACCATTTCATGCTCCTCATATTTTTGACACCTTTTGAAGCTCTTCATATTTTTCACACCATTTCAGGCTCTTCATGTTTTCCAACAATGCTTCATGCCCCTCCTATTTTTCAGACCGTTTCATGCTCCTCATATTTTTGACACCTTTTGAAGCTCTTCATATTTTTCACACCTTTTCATGCTGTTCATGTTTTTCAACACTGCTTCATGATCCTCCTATTTCTTAGGCCTTTTCTTGCTCCTCATATTTTTGACACGTTTTTAAGCTCTTCATATTTTTCACACCTTTTCAGGATCTTCATGTTTTTGAACACCACTTCACACTCCTCCTATTTTTCACACCGTTTCATGCTCCTCATATTTTTGACAACTTTTTAAGATCTTCATATTTTTCACACCTTTTCAGGTTCTTCATGTTTCTGAACACCGTTTCTTGCTCCTCATATTATTCAGCCCGTTTCATGCTCCTCATATTTTTGACACTTTTTGAAGCTCTTCATGTTTTTCACACCATTTCAGGCTCTTCATGTTTTTCAACACCGCTTCATGCTGCTATTTTTCAGACCGTTTCATGCTCCTCATATTTTGACACCTTTTGAAGCTCTTCATATTTCTCACACCTTTTCAGGCTCTGCATGTTTTTCAACACGGCTTCATGCTCCTCCTATTTTTCAGACCGTTTCATGCTCCTCATATTTTTCACACCTTGTGAAGCTCTTCATATTTTTCACAACTTTTCCCGCTCTACATGTTTTTCAAGACCACTTCATGCTCCTCCTATTTTTCAGACCATTTCATGCTCCTCATATTTTGACAACTTTTGAAGCTCTTCATATTTTTCACACCTTTTCAGGCTCTTCATGTTTTTGAACAGCGTTTCATGCTCCTCCTATTTTTCAGACCGTTCATGCTCCTCATATTTTCGTCAGCTTTTGCAGCTCTTCATATATTGCACACCTTTTCAGGCTCTTCATGTTTTTGAACTCCGTTTCATGCTCCTCCTATTTTTCAGACCGTTTCATGCTCCTCATATTTTTGACACATTTTGAAGCCTTTAATAAATTTCATAGCTTTTCAGGCTCTTTATGTTTTTCAAAACCGCTTCATGCTCCTCCTATTTTTCAGACCGTTTCATGCTCCTCATATTTTGACAACTTTTGAAGCTCTTCATATTTTTCACACTTTTTCAGACTCTTCATGTTTTTGAATACCGCTTAATGCTCCTCCTACTTTTCAGAGAGTTTCATGGTCCTCATATTTTTGACACCTTTTGAAGCTCTTCATATTTTTCACACCTTTTCAGGCTATACATGTTTTTCAACACGGCTTCATGCTGCTCCTATTTTTCAGACCATTTCATGCTCCTCATATTTTTGACACCTTTTGAAGCTCTTCATATATTTCACACCTTTTCAGGCTCTTCATGTTTTTCAACACGCTTCATGCTCCTCCTATTTTTCAGACCATTTCATGCTCCTCATATTTTTGACACCTTTTGAAGCTCTTCATATTTTTCACACCTTTTCAGGCTTTTCATATTTTGAATACCGCTTCATGCTCCTCCTATTTTTGAGACCGTTTCATGCTCCTCACATTTTTGACACCTTTTGAAGCTCTTCATATATTTCACACATTTTCAGGCTCTTCATGTTTTTCACACCTTTTCAGGCTCTTCATGTTTTTCAACACCGCTTCATGCTCCACCCATTTTTCAGACCGTTTCATGCTCCTCATATGTTTGACACCTTTTGAAGCTCTTCATATTTTCACACCTTTTCAGGCTCTTCATGTTTGTCAACACCGCTTCATGCTCCTCATATTTTTGACACCTTTTGAAGCTCTTCAGATTTTCACACCTTTTCAGGCTCTTCATGTTTGTCAACACCGCTTCATGCTCCTCATATTTTTGACACCTTTTGATGCTCTTCATATTTTTCACACCTTTTGAAGCTGCTCATATATTTCACACATTTATATGCTCTTCATGTTTTTCAGCACCACTTCATGCTCCTCGTATTTTTCAGACCGTTTCATGCTCCTCATATTTTTGACACCTTTTGAAGCTCTTCATATTTTTCACCACTATTCAGCCTCTTCATGTTTTTCAACACCGTTTCATTCTCCTCCTATTTTTCAGACCGTTTCATGCTCCTGATATTATTGACACCTTTTGAAGCTTTACATATTTTTCACACCTTTTCAGGCTCTTCAGGTTTTTGAACACAGTTTCACGCTCCTCCTGCTTTTCAGACCGTTTCATTATCCTCATATTTTTGACACTTTTTGAAGCTCTTCATATTTTTCACACCTTTTCAGGCTCTTCATGTTTTTGAACACCGTTGATTGCTCCTCCTAATTTTCAGACCGTTTCATGCTCCTCATATTTTTGACACCCCTTGAAGCTCTTCATATATTTCACCCCTTTTCAGGCTCTTCATGTTTTTCAACACAGCTTCATGCTCCTCATATTTTTCAGACCGTTTCATGCTCCTCATATTTTGACACCTTTTGAAGCTCTTCATATATTTCAAAATTTTCAGGCTCTTCCTGATTTTCAACACAGCTTCATGCTCCTCATATTTTTCAGAACGTTTCATGTTCCTCATATTATTGACACCTTTTGAAGGTCTTCCTATTTTTCACACCTTTTCAGGCTCTTCATGTTTTTGAAAACCACTTCATGGTCCTCATATTTTTCAGACCGTTTCATGCTGCTCATATTTTGACACCTTTTGAAGCTCTTCATATATTTCAAAACTTTTCAGGCTCTTCGTGATTTTCAACTCAGATTCATCCTCCACCTATCTTGCAGAACGTTTCATGTTCCTCATATTTTTGACACCTTTTGAAGCTCTTCATATTTTTCACACTTTTTCAGGCTCTTCATATTTTCAATACCGCTTCATGCTCCTCCTATTTTTCAGACCGTTTCATGCTCCTCACATTATTGACACCTTTTGAAGCTCATCACATATTTCACACATTTTCAGGCTCTTCATGTTTTTCAACACCGCTTCATGCTCCTCCTATTTTTCAGACCATTTCATGCTGCTCATATTTTGACACGTTTTGAAGCTCTTCACATATTTCACAACTTTTCAGGCAATTCCTGTTTTTCAACACCGCTTCTTGTCCCTCCTATTTTTCAGACCGTTTCATGCTCCTCATATATTTGACACCTTTTGAAGCTCTTCATATTTTTCACACCTTTTCAGGCTCTTCATGTTTTTCAACACCGTTTCATGATCCTCATATTTTATACACCTTTTGAAGCTCTTCATATTTTTCACAGCTTTTCAGGCTCTTCATGTTTTTAAACACCACTTCATGCTCCTCCTATTTTTCAGACCGTTTCATGCTCCTCATATTTTGACACGTTTTGAAGTTCTTCATATTTTTCACACCTTTTCAGGCTTTTCATGTTTTTGAACACCGCTTCATGCTCCTCCTATTTTTCATACCGTTTGTTGCTCCACATATTTTTGACACCTTTTGAAGCTCTTCATATATTTCACATCTTTTCAGGCTCTTCATGTTTTTTAACAACGCTTCATGCTCCTCCTATTTTTCAGACCGTTTCATGCTCCTCATATTTTTGACACCTTTTGAATCTCTTCATATTTTTCACACCTTTCCAGGCTCTTCATGTTATTAAACACCGTTTCATGCTCCTCCTATTTGAAGACCGATTCATGCTCCTCATATATTTGACACCTTTTGAAGCTCTTCATATTTTTCACACCTTTTCATGCTGTTCATGTTTTTCAACACTGCTTCATGATCCTCCTATTTCTTAGGCCTTTTCTTGCTCCTCATATTTTTGACACCTTTTGAAGCTCTTCATATTTTTCACACCTTTTCAGGATCTTCATGTTTTTGAACACCACTTCACACTCCTCTTATTTTTCACACCGTTTCATGCTCCTCATATTTTGACACGTTTTGAAGTTCTTCATATTTTTCACACCTTTTCAGGCTTTTCATGTTTTTGAACACCGCTTCATGCTCCTCCTAATTTTCATACCGTTTGTTGCTCCACATATTTTTGACACCTTTTGAAGCTCTTCATATATTTCACATCTTTTCAGGCTCTTCATGTTTTTTAACAACGCTTCATGCTCCTCCTATTTTTCAGACCGTTTCATGCTCCTCATATTTTTGACACCTTTTGAATCTCTTCATATTTTTCACACCTTTCCAGGCTCTTCATGTTATTAAACACCGTTTCATGCTCCTCCTATTTGAAGACCGATTCATGCTCCTCATATATTTGACACCTTTTGAAGCTCTTCATATTTTTCACACCTTTTCATGCTGTTCATGTTTTTCAACACTGCTTCATGATCCTCCTATTTCTTAGGCCTTTTCTTGCTCCTCATATTATTGACACCTTTTGAAGCTCTTTATATTTGTCACACTTTTCATGCTATTCATGTGTTTCAACAGGGCTTCATGCTCCTCCTATTTTTCAGACCGTTTCATGCTCCTCATATTTTGACAACTTTTGAAGCTCTTCATATTTTTCACACCTTTTCAGGCTCTTCATGTTTTTGAACAGCATTTCATGCTCCTCCTATTTTTCAGACCGTTCATGCTCCTCATATTTTCGTCAGCTTTTGCAGCTCTTCATATATTGCACACATTTTCAGGCTCTTCATGTTTTTGAACTCCGTTTCATGCTCCTCCTATTTTTCAGACCGTTTCATGCTCCTCATATTTTTGACACATTTTGAGGCCTTTAATAAATTTCATAGCTTTTCAGGCTCTTTATGTTTTTCAACCGCTTCATGCTCCTCCTATTTTTCAGACCGTTTCATGCTCCTCATATTTCTGAAACCTTTTGAAGCTTGTCTTATTTTTCACACCTTTTCAGGCTCTTCATGTTTTTCAACACCGCTTCATGCTCCTCCTATTTTTCAGGCCGTTTCATACACCTCATATTTTTGACACCTTTTCAAGCTCTTCATGTTTCTCAAAACCGTTACATGCTCCTCGTATATTTCAGACCGTTTCATTCTCCTCCTATTTTTCAGACCGTTTCATACTCCTCATATTTTTAAGACCATTTCATGCTCCTCATATTTTTGTGAGCTTTTGAAGCTCTTCATATATTTCAAAACTTTTCAGGCTCTTCGTGATTTTCAACTCAGCTTCATTCTCCTCCTATCTTGCAGAACGTTTCATGTTCCTCATATTTTTGACACCTTTTGAAGCTCTTCATAATTTTCACACCTTTTCAGGCTCTTCATATTTTGAATACCGCTTCATGCTCCTCCTTTTTTTCAGACCGTTTCATGCTCCTCACATTATTGACACCTTTTGAAGCTCATCACATATTTCACACATTTTCAGGCTCTTCATGTTTTTCAACACCGCTTCATGCTCCTCCTATTTTTCAGACCATTTCATGCTGCTCATATTTTGACACGTTTTGAAGCTCTTCACATATTTCACACCTTTTCAGGCAATTCCTGTTTTTCAACACCGCTTCTTGTCCCTCCTATTTTTCAGACCGTTTCATTCTCCTCATATATTTGACACCTTTTGAAGCTCTTCATATTTTTCACACCTTTTCAGGCTCTTCATGTTTTTCAACACCGTTTCATGATCCTCATATTTTATACACCTTTTGAAGCTCTTCATATTTTTCACAGCTTTTCAGGCTCTTCATGTTTTTAAACACCACTTCATGCTCCTCCTATTTTTCATACCGTTTGTTGCTCCACATATTTTTGACACCTTTTGAAGCTCTTCATATATTTCACATCTTTTCAGGCTCTTCATGTTTTTTAACAACGCTTCATGCTCCTCCTATTTTTCAGACCGTTTCATGCTCCTCATATTTTTGACACCTTTTGAATCTCTTCATATTTTTCACACCTTTCCAGGCTCTTCATGTTATTAAACACCGTTTCATGCTCCTCCTATTTGAATACCGATTCATGCTCCTCATATATTTGACACCTTTTGAAGCTCTTCATATTTTTCACACCTTTTCATGCTGTTCATGTTTTTCAACACTGCTTCATGATCCTCCTATTTCTTAGGCCTTTTCTTGCTCCTCATATTTTTGACACCTTTTGAAGCTCTTCATATTTTTCACACCTTTTCAGGATCTTCATGTTTTTGAACACCACTTCACACTCCTCTTATTTTTCACACCGTTTCATGCTCCTCATATTTTTGACACCTTTTTAAGATCTTCATATTTTTCACACCTTTTCAGGTTCTTCATGTTTCTGAACACCGTTTCTTGCTCCTCATATTATTCAGCCCGTTTCATGCTCCTCATATTTTTGACACCTTTTGAAGCTCTTCATGTTTTTCACACCATTTCAGGCTCTTCATGTTTTTCAACACCGCTTCATGCTGCTATTTTTCAGACCGTTTCATGCTCCTCATATTTTGACACCTTTTGAAGCTCTTCATATTTCGCACACCTTTTCAGGCTCTGCATGTTTTTCAACACGGCTTCATGCTCCTCCTATTTTTCAGACCGTTTCATGCTCCTCATATTTTTCACATCTTGTGAAGCTCTTCATATTTTTCACAACTTTTCCCGCTCTACATGTTTTTCAAGAACACTTCATGCTCCTCCTATTTTTCAGACCGTTTCATGCTCCTCATATTTTGACAACTTTTGAAGCTCTTCATATTTTTCACACCTTTTCAGGCTCTTCATGTTTTTGAACAGCATTTCATGCTCCTCCTATTTTTCAGACCGTTCATGCTCCTCATATTTTCATCAGCTTTTGCAGCTCTTCATATATTGCACACATTTTCAGGCTCTTCATGTTTTTGAACTCCGTTTCATGCTCCTCCTATTTTTCAGACCGTTTCATGCTCCTCATATTTTTGACACATTTTGAGGCCTTTAATAAATTTCATAGCTTTTCAGGCTCTTTATGTTTTTCAACCGCTTCATGCTCCTCCTATTTTTCAGACCGTTTCATGCTCCTCATATTTCTGAAACCTTTTGAAGCTTGTCTTATTTTTCACACCTTTTCAGGCTCTTCATGTTTTTCAACACCGCTTCATGCTCCTCCTATTTTTCAGGCCGTTTCATACACCTCATATTTTTGACACCTTTTCAAGCTCTTCATGTTTCTCAAAACCGTTACATGCTCCTCGTATATTTCAGACCGTTTCATTCTCCTCCTATTTTTCAGACCGTTTCATACTCCTCATATTTTTAAGACCATTTCATGCTCCTCATATTTTTGTGAGCTTTTGAAGCTCTTCATATATTTCAAAACTTTTCAGGCTCTTCGTGATTTTCAACTCAGCTTCATTCTCCTCCTATCTTGCAGAACGTTTCATGTTCCTCATATTTTTGACACCTTTTGAAGCTCTTCATAATTTTCACACCTTTTCAGGCTCTTCATATTTTGAATACCGCTTCATGCTCCTCCTTTTTTTCAGACCGTTTCATGCTCCTCACATTATTGACACCTTTTGAAGCTCATCACATATTTCACACATTTTCAGGCTCTTCATGTTTTTCAACACCGCTTCATGCTCCTCCTATTTTTCAGACCATTTCATGCTGCTCATATATTTGACACCTTTTGAAGCTCTTCATATTTTTCACACCTTTTCAGGCTCTTCATGTTTTTCAACACCGTTTCATGCTCCTCCTATTTTTCAGACCGTTTCATGATCCTCATATTTTTGACACCTTTTGAAGCTCTTCATATTTTTCACAGCTTTTCAGGCTCTTCATGTTTTTAAACACCACTTCATGCTCCTCCTATTTTTCAGACCGTTTCATGCTCCTCATATTTTGACACGTTTTGAAGTTCTTCATATTTTTCACACCTTTTCAGGCTTTTCATGTTTTTGAACACCGCTTCATGCTCCTCCTATTTTTCATACCGTTTGTTGCTCCACATATTTTTGACACCTTTTGAAGCTTTTCATATATTTCACACCTTTTCAGGCTCTTCATGTTTTTGAACTACGCTTCATGCTCCTCCTATTTTTCAGACGGTTTCATGCTCCTCATATTTTGACCACTTGTGAAGCTCTTCATATTTTTCACCCCGTTTCAGGCTCTTCATATTTTTCAACACCGATTCATGCTCCTCCTATTTTTCAGACAGTTTCATGCTACTGATATTTTTGACACCTTTGAAGCTCTTCATATTTTTCACACCTTTTCAGGCTCTTCTTTTTTTTCAACACCGCTTCATGCTCCTCCTATTTTTCAGACCGCTTCATGCTCCTCCTATTTTTCAGACCGTTTCATGCTCCTCATATTTTTGACACCTTTTGAAGCTCTTCATATTTTTCACACCATTTCAGGCTCTTCATGTTTTCCAACAACGCTTCATGCCCCTCCTATTTTTCAGACCGATTCATGCTCCTCATATCTTTGACACCTTTTGAAGCTCTTCATATTTTTCACACCTTTCCAGGCTCTTCATGTTATTAAACACCGTTTCATGCTCCTCCTATTTGAAGACCGATTCATGCTCCTCATATATTTGACACCTTTTGAAGCTCTTCATATTTTTCACACCTTTTCATGCTGTTCATGTTTTTCAACACTGCTTCATGATCCTCCTATTTCTTAGGCCTTTTCTTGCTCCTCATAATTTTGACACGTTTTTAAGCTCTTCATATTTTTCACACCTTTTCAGGATCTTCATGTTTTTGAACACCACTTCACACTCCTCCTATTTTTCACACCGTTTCATGCTCCTCATATTTTTGACAACTTTTTAAGATCTTCATATTTTTCACACCTTTTCAGGTTCTTCATGTTTCTGAACCCCGTTTCTTGCTCCTCATATTATTCAGCCCGTTTCATGCTCCTCATATTTTTGACACTTTTTGAAGCTCTTCATGTTTTTCACACCATTTCAGGCTCTTCATGTTTTTCAACACCGCTTCATACTGCTATTTTTCAGACAGTTTCATGCTCCTCATATTTTAACACCTTTTGAAGCTCTTCATATTTCTCACACCTTTTCAGGCTCTGCATGTTTTTCAACACGGCTTCATGCTCCTCCTATTTTTCAGAACGTTTCATGCTCCTCATATTTTTCACACCTTGTGAAGCTCTTCATATTTTTCACAACTTTTCCCGCTCTACATGTTTTTCAAGACCACTTCATGCTCCTCCTATTTTTCAGACCGTTTCATGCTCCTCATATTTTGACAACTTTTGAAGCTCTTCATATTTTTCACACCTTTTCAGGCTCTTCATGTTTTTGAACAGCGTTTCATGCTCCTCCTATTTTTCAGACCGTTCATGCTCCTCATATTTTCGTCAGCTTTTGCAGCTCTTCATATATTGCACACCTTTTCAGGCTCTTCATGTTTTTGAACTCCGTTTCATGCTCCTCCTATTTTTCAGACCGTTTCATGCTCCTCATATTTTTGACACATTTTGAAGCCTTTAATAAATTTCATAGCTTTTCAGGCTCTTTATGTTTTTCAAAACCGCTTCATGCTCCTCCTATTTTTCAGACCGTTTCATGCTCCTCATATTTTGACAGCTTTTGAAGCTCTTCATATTTTTCACACCTTTTCAGGCTCTTCATGTTTTTGAACAGCGTTTCATGCTCCTCATATTTTTAAGACCATTTCATGCTCCTCATATTTTTGTGAGCTTTTGAAGCTCTCCATATTTTTCACACCTTTCCATGCTCTTCATGTTTTTCAACACCGTTTCATGCTCCTCCTAATTTTCAGTCCGTTTCATGCACCTCATATTTTCAGACCCGTTAATTTTCCTCGTATTTTTGACACCTTTTGAAGCTCTTCATATTTTTCACACATTTTTAGGATCTTCATTTTTTTCAACACCGTTTCTTGCTCCTCCTAATTTTCAGACATTTTCATGCTCCTCATATTTTTGACACCTTTTAAGCTCTTCATGTTTTTCAACACCGATTCATTTTCCTCCTATTTTTCAGTCAGTTTCGGCTCCTCATATTTTTCAGACGGTTTCATGCTCCTCATATAATTGAAATCTTTTGAATCTCTTTATATTTTTTCAAACCTTTTAAGGCCCTTCATATTTTTCAACACCGTTTCTTGCTCCTCCTATTTTACAGACCGTTTCATGCTCCTCCTATTTTTCAGACCGTTTCATGCTCCTCATATTTTTGACACGTTTTGAAGCTCTTCATATATTTCAAAACTTTTCAGGCTCCTCCAGATTTTCAACACAGCTTCATGCTGCTCCTATATTTCAGAACGTTTCATGTGCCTCATACTTTTGACACGTTTTGAAGCTCTTCATATATTTCACACCTTTTCAGGCTCTTCATGTTTTTCAACACCGCTTCATCCTCCTCCTATTTTTCAGACCGTATCATGCTCCTCATATATTTGACACCTTTTGTAGCTCTTCATATTTTTCACACTTTTTCAGACTCTTCATGTTTTTGAATACCGCTTAATGCTCCTCCTACTTTTCTGAGAGTTTCATGGTCCTCATATTTTTGACACCTTTTGAAGCTCTTCATATATTTCACACCTTTTCAGGCTCTTCATGTTTTTCAACACGCTTCATGCTCCTCCTATTTTTCAGACCATTTCATGCTCCTCATATTTTTGACACCTTTTGAAGCTCTTCATATTTTTCACACCTTTTCAGGCTTTTCATATTTTGAATACCGCTTCATGCTCCTCCTATTTTTGAGACCGTTTCATGCTCCTCACATTTTTGACACCTTTTGAAGCTCTTCATATATTTCACACATTTTCAGCCTCTTCATGTTTTTCACACCTTTTCAGGCTCTTCATGTTTTTCAACACCGCTTCATGCTCCACCCATTTTTCAGACCGTTTCATGCTCCTCATATGTTTGACACCTTTTGAAGCTCTTCATATTTTCACACCTTTTCAGGCTCTTCATGTTTGTCAACACCGCTTCATGCTCCTCATATTTTTGACACCTTTTGAAGCTCTTCAGATTTTCACACCTTTTCAGGCTCTTCATGTTTGTCAACACCACTTCATGCTCCTCATATTTTTGACACCTTTTGATGCTCTTCATATTTTTCACACCTTTTGAAGCTGCTCATATATTTCACACATTTATATGCTCTTCATGTTTTTCAGCACCACTTCATGCTCCTCGTATTTTTCAGACCGTTTCATGCTCCTCATATTTTTGACACCTTTTGAAGCTCTTCATATTTTTCACCACTATTCAGCCTCTTCATGTTTTTCAACACCGTTTCATTCTCCTCCTATTTTTCAGACCGTTTCATGCTCCTGATATTATTGACACCTTTTGAAGCTCTACATATTTTTCACACCTTTTCAGGCTCTTCAGGTTTTTGAACACAGTTTCACGCTCCTCCTGCTTTTCAGACCGTTTCATTATCCTCATATTTTTGACACCTTTTGAAGGTCTTCCTATTTTTCACACCTTTTCAGGCTCTTCATGTTTTTGAAAACCACTTCATGGTCGTCATATTTTTCAGACCGTTTAATGTTCCACATATTTTTGACACCTTTTGAAGCTCTTCATATATTTCACACCTTTTCAGGTCTTCATGTTTTTCAACACCGCTTCATGCCCCTCCTATTTTTCAGACCGTTTCATGCTGCTCATATTTTGACACCTTTTGAAGCTCTTCATATATTTCAAAACTTTTCAGGCTCTTCGTGATTTTCAACTCAGCTTCATCCTCCACCTATCTTGCAGAACGTTTCATGTTCCTCATATTTTTGACACCTTTTGAAGCTCTTCATATTTTTCACACCTTTTCAGGCTCTTCATATTTTCAATACCGCTTCATGCTCCTCCTATTTTTCAGACCGTTTCATGCTCCTCACATTATTGACACCTTTTGAAGCTCATCACATATTTCACACATTTTCAGGCTCTTCATGTTTTTCAACACCGCTTCATGCTCCTCCTATTTTTCAGACCATTTCATGCTGCTCATATTTTGACACGTTTTGAAGCTCTTCACATATTTCACACCTTTTCAGGCAATTCCTGTTTTTCAACACCGCTTCTTGTCCCTCCTATTTTTCAGACCGTTTCATGCTCCTCATATATTTGACACCTTTTGAAGCTCTTCATAATTTTCACACCTTTTCAGGCTCTTCATGTTTTTCAACACCGTTTCATGATCCTCATATTTTATACACCTTTTGAAGCTCTTCATATTTTTCACAGCTTTTCAGGCTCTTCATGTTTTTAAACACCACTTCATGCTCCTCCTATTTTTCAGACCGTTTCATGCTCCTCATATTTTGACAACTTTTGAAGCTCTTCATATTTTTCACACCTTTTCATGCTGTTCATGTTTTTCAACACTGCTTCATGATCCTCCTATTTCTTAGGCCTTTTCTTGCTCCTCATATTTTTGACACGTTTTTAAGCTCTTCATATTTTTCACACCTTTTCAGGATCTTCATGTTTTTGAACACCACTTCACACTCCTCCTATTTTTCACACCGTTTCATGCTCCTCATATTTTTGACAACTTTTTAAGATCTTCATATTTTTCACACCTTTTCAGGTTCTTCATGTTTCTGAACACCGTTTCTTGCTCCTCATATTATTCAGCCCGTTTCATGCTCCTCATATTTTTGACACTTTTTGAAGCTCTTCATGTTTTTCACACCATTTCAGGCTCTTCATGTTTTTCAACACCGCTTCATGCTGCTATTTTTCAGACCGTTTCATGCTCCTCATATTTTGACACCTTTTGAAGCTCTTCATATTTCTCACACCTTTTCAGGCTCTGCATGTTTTTCAACACGGCTTCATGCTCCTCCTATTTTTCAGACCGTTTCATGCTCCTCATATTTTTCACACCTTGTGAAGCTCTTCATATTTTTCACAACTTTTCCCGCTCTACATGTTTTTCAAGACCACTTCATGCTCCTCCTATTTTTCAGACCATTTCATGCTCCTCATATTTTGACAACTTTTGAAGCTCTTCATATTTTTCACACCTTTTCAGGCTCTTCATGTTTTTGAACAGCGTTTCATGCTCCTCCTATTTTTCAGACCGTTCATGCTCCTCATATTTTCGTCAGCTTTTGCAGCTCTTCATATATTGCACACCTTTTCAGGCTCTTCATGTTTTTGAACTCCGTTTCATGCTCCTCCTATTTTTCAGACCGTTTCATGCTCCTCATATTTTGACACATTTTGAAGCCTTTAATAAATTTCATAGCTTTTCAGGCTCTTTATGTTTTTCAAAACCGCTTCATGCTCCTCCTATTTTTCAGACCGTTTCATGCTCCTCATATTTTGACAACTTTTGAAGCTCTTCATATTTTTCACACTTTTTCAGACTCTTCATGTTTTTGAATACCGCTTAATGCTCCTCCTACTTTTCAGAGAGTTTCATGGTCCTCATATTTTTGACACCTTTTGAAGCTCTTCATATTTTTCACACCTTTTCAGGCTATACATGTTTTTCAACACGGCTTCATGCTGCTCCTATTTTTCAGACCATTTCATGCTCCTCATATTTTTGACACCTTTTGAAGCTCTTCATATATTTCACACCTTTTCAGGCTCTTCATGTTTTTCAACACGCTTCATGCTCCTCCTATTTTTCAGACCATTTCATGCTCCTCATATTTTTGACACCTTTTGAAGCTCTTCATATTTTTCACACCTTTTCAGGCTTTTCATATTTTGAATACCGCTTCATGCTCCTCCTATTTTTGAGACCGTTTCATGCTCCTCACATTTTTGACACCTTTTGAAGCTCTTCATATATTTCACACATTTTCAGGCTCTTCATGTTTTTCACACCTTTTCAGGCTCTTCATGTTTTTCAACACCGCTTCATGCTCCACCCATTTTTCAGACCGTTTCATGCTCCTCATATGTTTGACACCTTTTGAAGCTCTTCATATTTTCACACCTTTTCAGGCTCTTCATGTTTGTCAACACCGCTTCATGCTCCTCATATTTTTGACACCTTTTGAAGCTCTTCAGATTTTCACACCTTTTCAGGCTCTTCATGTTTGTCAACACCGCTTCATGCTCCTCATATTTTTGACACCTTTTGATGCTCTTCATATTTTTCACACCTTTTGAAGCTGCTCATATATTTCACACATTTATATGCTCTTCATGTTTTTCAGCACCACTTCATGCTCCTCGTATTTTTCAGACCGTTTCATGCTCCTCATATTTTTGACACCTTTTGAAGCTCTTCATATTTTTCACCACTATTCAGCCTCTTCATGTTTTTCAACACCGTTTCATTCTCCTCCTATTTTTCAGACCGTTTCATGCTCCTGATATTATTGACACCTTTTGAAGCTTTACATATTTTTCACACCTTTTCAGGCTCTTCAGGTTTTTGAACACAGTTTCACGCTCCTCCTGCTTTTCAGACCGTTTCATTATCCTCATATTTTTGACACTTTTTGAAGCTCTTCATATTTTTCACACCTTTTCAGGCTCTTCATGTTTTTGAACACCGTTGATTGCTCCTCCTAATTTTCAGACCGTTTCATGCTCCTCATATTTTTGACACCCCTTGAAGCTCTTCATATATTTCACCCCTTTTCAGGCTCTTCATGTTTTTCAACACAGCTTCATGCTCCTCATATTTTTCAGACCGTTTCATGCTCCTCATATTTTGACACCTTTTGAAGCTCTTCATATATTTCAAAATTTTCAGGCTCTTCCTGATTTTCAACACAGCTTCATGCTCCTCATATTTTTCAGAACGTTTCATGTTCCTCATATTATTGACACCTTTTGAAGGTCTTCCTATTTTTCACACCTTTTCAGGCTCTTCATGATTTTGAAAACCACTTCATGGTCCTCATATTTTTCAGACCGTTTAATGTTCCACATATTTTTGACACCTTTTGAAGCTCTTCATATATTTCACACCTTTTCAGGTCTTCATGTTTTTCAACACCGCTTCATGCCCCTCCTATTTTTCAGACCGTTTCATGCTGCTCATATTTTGACACCTTTTGAAGCTCTTCATATATTTCAAAACTTTTCAGGCTCTTCGTGATTTTCAACTCAGATTCATCCTCCACCTATCTTGCAGAACGTTTCATGTTCCTCATATTTTTGACACCTTTTGAAGCTCTTCATATTTTTCACACCTTTTCAGGCTCTTCATATTTTCAATACCGCTTCATGCTCCTCCTATTTTTCAGACCGTTTCATGCTCCTCACATTATTGACACCTTTTGAAGCTCATCACATATTTCACACATTTTCAGGCTCTTCATGTTTTTCAACACCGCTTCATGCTCCTCCTATTTTTCAGACCATTTCATGCTGCTCATATTTTGACACGTTTTGAAGCTCTTCACATATTTCACAACTTTTCAGGCAATTCCTGTTTTTCAACACCGCTTCTTGTCCCTCCTATTTTTCAGACCGTTTCATGCTCCTCATATATTTGACACCTTTTGAAGCTCTTCATATTTTTCACACCTTTTCAGGCTCTTCATGTTTTTCAACACCGTTTCATGATCCTCATATTTTATACACCTTTTGAAGCTCTTCATATTTTTCACAGCTTTTCAGGCTCTTCATGTTTTTAAACACCACTTCATGCTCCTCCTATTTTTCAGACCGTTTCATGCTCCTCATATTTTGACACGTTTTGAAGTTCTTCATATTTTTCACACCTTTTCAGGCTTTTCATGTTTTTGAACACCGCTTCATGCTCCTCCTATTTTTCATACCGTTTGTTGCTCCACATATTTTTGACACCTTTTGAAGCTCTTCATATATTTCACATCTTTTCAGGCTCTTCATGTTTTTTAACAACGCTTCATGCTCCTCCTATTTTTCAGACCGTTTCATGCTCCTCATATTTTTGACACCTTTTGAATCTCTTCATATTTTTCACACCTTTCCAGGCTCTTCATGTTATTAAACACCGTTTCATGCTCCTCCTATTTGAAGACCGATTCATGCTCCTCATATATTTGACACCTTTTGAAGCTCTTCATATTTTTCACACCTTTTCATGCTGTTCATGTTTTTCAACACTGCTTCATGATCCTCCTATTTCTTAGGCCTTTTCTTGCTCCTCATATTTTTGACACCTTTTGAAGCTCTTCATATTTTTCACACCTTTTCAGGATCTTCATGTTTTTGAACACCACTTCACACTCCTCTTATTTTTCACACCGTTTCATGCTCCTCATATTTTGACACGTTTTGAAGTTCTTCATATTTTTCACACCTTTTCAGGCTTTTCATGTTTTTGAACACCGCTTCATGCTCCTCCTAATTTTCATACCGTTTGTTGCTCCACATATTTTTGACACCTTTTGAAGCTCTTCATATATTTCACATCTTTTCAGGCTCTTCATGTTTTTTAACAACGCTTCATGCTCCTCCTATTTTTCAGACCGTTTCATGCTCCTCATATTTTTGACACCTTTTGAATCTCTTCATATTTTTCACACCTTTCCAGGCTCTTCATGTTATTAAACACCGTTTCATGCTCCTCCTATTTGAAGACCGATTCATGCTCCTCATATATTTGACACCTTTTGAAGCTCTTCATATTTTTCACACCTTTTCATGCTGTTCATGTTTTTCAACACTGCTTCATGATCCTCCTATTTCTTAGGCCTTTTCTTGCTCCTCATATTTTTGACACCTTTTGAAGCTCTTCATATTTTTCACACCTTTTCAGGATCTTCATGTTTTTGAACACCACTTCACACTCCTCTTATTTTTCACACCGTTTCATGCTCCTCATATTTTTGACACCTTTTTAAGATCTTCATATTTTTCACACCTTTTCAGGTTCTTCATGTTTCTGAACACCGTTTCTTGCTCCTCATATTATTCAGCCAGTTTCATGCTCCTCATATTTTTGACACCTTTTGAAGCTCTTCATGTTTTTCACACCATTTCAGGCTCTTCATGTTTTTCAACACCGCTTCATGCTGCTATTTTTCAGACCGTTTCATGCTCCTCATATTTTGACACCTTTTGAAGCTCTTCATATTTCGCACACCTTTTCAGGCTCTGCATGTTTTTCAACACGGCTTCATGCTCCTCCTATTTTTCAGACCGTTTCATGCTCCTCATATTTTTCACATCTTGTGAAGCTCTTCATATTTTTCACAACTTTTCCTGCTCTACATGTTTTTCAAGAACACTTCATGCTCCTCCTATTTTTCAGACCGTTTCATGCTCCTCATATTTTGACAACTTTTGAAGCTCTTCATATTTTTCACACCTTTTCAGGCTCTTCATGTTTTTGAACAGCATTTCATGCTCCTCCTATTTTTCAGACCGTTCATGCTCCTCATATTTTCGTCAGCTTTTGCAGCTCTTCATATATTGCACACATTTTCAGGCTCTTCATGTTTTTGAACTCCGTTTCATGCTCCTCCTATTTTTCAGACCGTTTCATGCTCCTCATATTTTTGACACATTTTGAGGCCTTTAATAAATTTCATAGCTTTTCAGGCTCTTTATGTTTTTCAACCGCTTCATGCTCCTCCTATTTTTCAGACCGTTTCATGCTCCTCATATTTCTGAAACCTTTTGAAGCTTGTCTTATTTTTCACACCTTTTCAGGCTCTTCATGTTTTTCAACACCGCTTCATGCTCCTCCTATTTTTCAGGCCGTTTCATACACCTCATATTTTTGACACCTTTTCAAGCTCTTCATGTTTCTCAAAACCGTTACATGCTCCTCGTATATTTCAGACCGTTTCATTCTCCTCCTATTTTTCAGACCGTTTCATACTCCTCATATTTTTAAGACCATTTCATGCTCCTCATATTTTTGTGAGCTTTTGAAGCTCTTCATATATTTCAAAACTTTTCAGGCTCTTCGTGATTTTCAACTCAGCTTCATTCTCCTCCTATCTTGCAGAACGTTTCATGTTCCTCATATTTTTGACACCTTTTGAAGCTCTTCATAATTTTCACACCTTTTCAGGCTCTTCATATTTTGAATACCGCTTCATGCTCCTCCTTTTTTTCAGACCGTTTCATGCTCCTCACATTATTGACACCTTTTGAAGCTCATCACATATTTCACACATTTTCAGGCTCTTCATGTTTTTCAACACCGCTTCATGCTCCTCCTATTTTTCAGACCATTTCATGCTGCTCATATTTTGACACGTTTTGAAGCTCTTCACATATTTCACACCTTTTCAGGCAATTCCTGTTTTTCAACACCGCTTCTTGTCCCTCCTATTTTTCAGACCGTTTCATTCTCCTCATATATTTGACACCTTTTGAAGCTCTTCATATTTTTCACACCTTTTCAGGCTCTTCATGTTTTTCAACACCGTTTCATGATCCTCATATTTTATACACCTTTTGAAGCTCTTCATATTTTTCACAGCTTTTCAGGCTCTTCATGTTTTTAAACACCACTTCATGCTCCTCCTATTTTTCATACCGTTTGTTGCTCCACATATTTTTGACACCTTTTGAAGCTCTTCATATATTTCACATCTTTTCAGGCTCTTCATGTTTTTTAACAACGCTTCATGCTCCTCCTATTTTTCAGACCGTTTCATGCTCCTCATATTTTTGACACCTTTTGAATCTCTTCATATTTTTCACACCTTTCCAGGCTCTTCATGTTATTAAACACCGTTTCATGCTCCTCCTATTTGAATACCGATTCATGCTCCTCATATATTTGACACCTTTTGAAGCTCTTCATATTTTTCACACCTTTTCATGCTGTTCATGTTTTTCAACACTGCTTCATGATCCTCCTATTTCTTAGGCCTTTTCTTGCTCCTCATATTTTTGACACCTTTTGAAGCTCTTCATATTTTTCACACCTTTTCAGGATCTTCATGTTTTTGAACACCACTTCACACTCCTCTTATTTTTCACACCGTTTCATGCTCCTCATATTTTTGACACCTTTTTAAGATCTTCATATTTTTCACACCTTTTCAGGTTCTTCATGTTTCTGAACACCGTTTCTTGCTCCTCATATTATTCAGCCCGTTTCATGCTCCTCATATTTTTGACACCTTTTGAAGCTCTTCATGTTTTTCACACCATTTCAGGCTCTTCATGTTTTTCAACACCGCTTCATGCTGCTATTTTTCAGACCGTTTCATGCTCCTCATATTTTGACACCTTTTGAAGCTCTTCATATTTCGCACACCTTTTCAGGCTCTGCATGTTTTTCAACACGGCTTCATGCTCCTCCTATTTTTCAGACCGTTTCATGCTCCTCATATTTTTCACATCTTGTGAAGCTCTTCATATTTTTCACAACTTTTCCCGCTCTACATGTTTTTCAAGAACACTTCATGCTCCTCCTATTTTTCAGACCGTTTCATGCTCCTCATATTTTGACAACTTTTGAAGCTCTTCATATTTTTCACACCTTTTCAGGCTCTTCATGTTTTTGAACAGCATTTCATGCTCCTCCTATTTTTCAGACCGTTCATGCTCCTCATATTTTCGTCAGCTTTTGCAGCTCTTCATATATTGCACACATTTTCAGGCTCTTCATGTTTTTGAACTCCGTTTCATGCTCCTCCTATTTTTCAGACCGTTTCATGCTCCTCATATTTTTGACACATTTTGAGGCCTTTAATAAATTTCATAGCTTTTCAGGCTCTTTATGTTTTTCAACCGCTTCATGCTCCTCCTATTTTTCAGACCGTTTCATGCTCCTCATATTTCTGAAACCTTTTGAAGCTTGTCTTATTTTTCACACCTTTTCAGGCTCTTCATGTTTTTCAACACCGCTTCATGCTCCTCCTATTTTTCAGGCCGTTTCATACACCTCATATTTTTGACACCTTTTCAAGCTCTTCATGTTTCTCAAAACCGTTACATGCTCCTCGTATATTTCAGACCGTTTCATTCTCCTCCTATTTTTCAGACCGTTTCATACTCCTCATATTTTTAAGACCATTTCATGCTCCTCATATTTTTGTGAGCTTTTGAAGCTCTTCATATATTTCAAAACTTTTCAGGCTCTTCGTGATTTTCAACTCAGCTTCATTCTCCTCCTATCTTGCAGAACGTTTCATGTTCCTCATATTTTTGACACCTTTTGAAGCTCTTCATAATTTTCACACCTTTTCAGGCTCTTCATATTTTGAATACCGCTTCATGCTCCTCCTTTTTTTCAGACCGTTTCATGCTCCTCACATTATTGACACCTTTTGAAGCTCATCACATATTTCACACATTTTCAGGCTCTTCATGTTTTTCAACACCGCTTCATGCTCCTCCTATTTTTCAGACCATTTCATGCTGCTCATATATTTGACACCTTTTGAAGCTCTTCATATTTTTCACACCTTTTCAGGCTCTTCATGTTTTTCAACACCGTTTCATGCTCCTCCTATTTTTCAGACCGTTTCATGATCCTCATATTTTTGACACCTTTTGAAGCTCTTCATATTTTTCACAGCTTTTCAGGCTCTTCATGTTTTTAAACACCACTTCATGCTCCTCCTATTTTTCAGACCGTTTCATGCTCCTCATATTTTGACACGTTTTGAAGTTCTTCATATTTTTCACACCTTTTCAGGCTTTTCATGTTTTTGAACACCGCTTCATGCTCCTCCTATTTTTCATACCGTTTGTTGCTCCACATATTTTTGACACCTTTTGAAGCTTTTCATATATTTCACACCTTTTCAGGCTCTTCATGTTTTTGAACTACGCTTCATGCTCCTCCTATTTTTCAGACGGTTTCATGCTCCTCATATTTTGACCACTTGTGAAGCTCTTCATATTTTTCACCCCGTTTCAGGCTCTTCATATTTTTCAACACCGATTCATGCTCCTCCTATTTTTCAGACAGTTTCATGCTACTGATATTTTTGACACCTTTGAAGCTCTTCATATTTTTCACACCTTTTCAGGCTCTTCTTTTTTTTCAACACCGCTTCATGCTCCTCCTATTTTTCAGACCGCTTCATGCTCCTCCTATTTTTCAGACCGTTTCATGCTCCTCATATTTTTGACACCTTTTGAAGCTCTTCATATTTTTCACACCATTTCAGGCTCTTCATGTTTTCCAACAACGCTTCATGCCCCTCCTATTTTTCAGACCGATTCATGCTCCTCATATCTTTGACACCTTTTGAAGCTCTTCATATTTTTCACACCTTTCCAGGCTCTTCATGTTATTAAACACCGTTTCATGCTCCTCCTATTTGAAGACCGATTCATGCTCCTCATATATTTGACACCTTTTGAAGCTCTTCATATTTTTCACACCTTTTCATGCTGTTCATGTTTTTCAACACTGCTTCATGATCCTCCTATTTCTTAGGCCTTTTCTTGCTCCTCATAATTTTGACACGTTTTTAAGCTCTTCATATTTTTCACACCTTTTCAGGATCTTCATGTTTTTGAACACCACTTCACACTCCTCCTATTTTTCACACCGTTTCATGCTCCTCATATTTTTGACAACTTTTTAAGATCTTCATATTTTTCACACCTTTTCAGGTTCTTCATGTTTCTGAACCCCGTTTCTTGCTCCTCATATTATTCAGCCCGTTTCATGCTCCTCATATTTTTGACACTTTTTGAAGCTCTTCATGTTTTTCACACCATTTCAGGCTCTTCATGTTTTTCAACACCGCTTCATACTGCTATTTTTCAGACAGTTTCATGCTCCTCATATTTTAACACCTTTTGAAGCTCTTCATATTTCTCACACCTTTTCAGGCTCTGCATGTTTTTCAACACGGCTTCATGCTCCTCCTATTTTTCAGAACGTTTCATGCTCCTCATATTTTTCACACCTTGTGAAGCTCTTCATATTTTTCACAACTTTTCCCGCTCTACATGTTTTTCAAGACCACTTCATGCTCCTCCTATTTTTCAGACCGTTTCATGCTCCTCATATTTTGACAACTTTTGAAGCTCTTCATATTTTTCACACCTTTTCAGGCTCTTCATGTTTTTGAACAGCGTTTCATGCTCCTCCTATTTTTCAGACCGTTCATGCTCCTCATATTTTCGTCAGCTTTTGCAGCTCTTCATATATTGCACACCTTTTCAGGCTCTTCATGTTTTTGAACTCCGTTTCATGCTCCTCCTATTTTTCAGACCGTTTCATGCTCCTCATATTTTTGACACATTTTGAAGCCTTTAATAAATTTCATAGCTTTTCAGGCTCTTTATGTTTTTCAAAACCGCTTCATGCTCCTCCTATTTTTCAGACCGTTTCATGCTCCTCATATTTTGACAGCTTTTGAAGCTCTTCATATTTTTCACACCTTTTCAGGCTCTTCATGTTTTTGAACAGCGTTTCATGCTCCTCATATTTTTAAGACCATTTCATGCTCCTCATATTTTTGTGAGCTTTTGAAGCTCTCCA
This sequence comes from Dama dama, assembly GCF_033118175.1. Lineage (NCBI taxonomy): Eukaryota > Metazoa > Chordata > Mammalia > Artiodactyla > Cervidae > Dama > Dama dama. The sequence continues at coordinate 1,921,624 of NW_026870926.1, read as the reverse complement.
TATTTTTCACACCTTTCCATGCTCTTCATGTTTTTCAACACCGTTTCATGCTCCTCCTAATTTTCAGTCCGTTTCATGCACCTCATATTTTCAGACCCGTTAATTTTCCTCGTATTTTTGACACCTTTTGAAGCTCTTCATATTTTTCACACATTTTTAGGATCTTCATTTTTTTCAACACCGTTTCTTGCTCCTCCTAATTTTCAGACATTTTCATGCTCCTCATATTTTTGACACATTTTAAGCTCTTCATGTTTTTCAACACCGATTCATTTTCCTCCTATTTTTCAGTCAGTTTCGGCTCCTCATATTTTTCAGACGGTTTCATGCTCCTCATATAATTGAAATCTTTTGAATCTCTTTATATTTTTTCAAACCTTTTAAGGCCCTTCATATTTTTCAACACCGTTTCTTGCTCCTCCTATTTTACAGACCGTTTCATGCTCCTCCTATTTTTCAGACCGTTTCATGCTCCTCATATTTTTGACACGTTTTGAAGCTCTTCATATATTTCAAAACTTTTCAGGCTCCTCCAGATTTTCAACACAGCTTCATGCTGCTCCTATATTTCAGAACGTTTCATGTGCCTCATACTTTTGACACGTTTTGAAGCTCTTCATATATTTCACACCTTTTCAGGCTCTTCATGTTTTTCAACACCGCTTCATCCTCCTCCTATTTTTCAGACCGTATCATGCTCCTCATATATTTGACACCTTTTGTAGCTCTTCATATTTTTCACACTTTTTCAGACTCTTCATGTTTTTGAATACCGCTTAATGCTCCTCCTACTTTTCTGAGAGTTTCATGGTCCTCATATTTTTGACACCTTTTGAAGCTCTTCATATATTTCACACCTTTTCAGGCTCTTCATGTTTTTCAACACGCTTCATGCTCCTCCTATTTTTCAGACCATTTCATGCTCCTCATATTTTTGACACCTTTTGAAGCTCTTCATATTTTTCACACCTTTTCAGGCTTTTCATATTTTGAATACCGCTTCATGCTCCTCCTATTTTTGAGACCGTTTCATGCTCCTCACATTTTTGACACCTTTTGAAGCTCTTCATATATTTCACACATTTTCAGCCTCTTCATGTTTTTCACACCTTTTCAGGCTCTTCATGTTTTTCAACACCGCTTCATGCTCCACCCATTTTTCAGACCGTTTCATGCTCCTCATATGTTTGACACCTTTTGAAGCTCTTCATATTTTCACACCTTTTCAGGCTCTTCATGTTTGTCAACACCGCTTCATGCTCCTCATATTTTTGACACCTTTTGAAGCTCTTCAGATTTTCACACCTTTTCAGGCTCTTCATGTTTGTCAACACCGCTTCATGCTCCTCATATTTTTGACACCTTTTGATGCTCTTCATATTTTTCACACCTTTTGAAGCTGCTCATATATTTCACACATTTATATGCTCTTCATGTTTTTCAGCACCACTTCATGCTCCTCGTATTTTTCAGACCGTTTCATGCTCCTCATATTTTTGACACCTTTTGAAGCTCTTCATATTTTTCACCACTATTCAGCCTCTTCATGTTTTTCAACACCGTTTCATTCTCCTCCTATTTTTCAGACCGTTTCATGCTCCTGATATTATTGACACCTTTTGAAGCTCTACATATTTTTCACACCTTTTCAGGCTCTTCAGGTTTTTGAACACAGTTTCACGCTCCTCCTGCTTTTCAGACCGTTTCATTATCCTCATATTTTTGACACCTTTTGAAGGTCTTCCTATTTTTCACACCTTTTCAGGCTCTTCATGTTTTTGAAAACCACTTCATGGTCGTCATATTTTTCAGACCGTTTAATGTTCCACATATTTTTGACACCTTTTGAAGCTCTTCATATATTTCACACCTTTTCAGGTCTTCATGTTTTTCAACACCGCTTCATGCCCCTCCTATTTTTCAGACCGTTTCATGCTGCTCATATTTTGACACCTTTTGAAGCTCTTCATATATTTCAAAACTTTTCAGGCTCTTCGTGATTTTCAACTCAGCTTCATCCTCCACCTATCTTGCAGAACGTTTCATGTTCCTCATATTTTTGACACCTTTTGAAGCTCTTCATATTTTTCACACCTTTTCAGGCTCTTCATATTTTCAATACCGCTTCATGCTCCTCCTATTTTTCAGACCGTTTCATGCTCCTCACATTATTGACACCTTTTGAAGCTCATCACATATTTCACACATTTTCAGGCTCTTCATGTTTTTCAACACCGCTTCATGCTCCTCCTATTTTTCAGACCATTTCATGCTGCTCATATTTTGACACGTTTTGAAGCTCTTCACATATTTCACACCTTTTCAGGCAATTCCTGTTTTTCAACACCGCTTCTTGTCCCTCCTATTTTTCAGACCGTTTCATGCTCCTCATATATTTGACACCTTTTGAAGCTCTTCATAATTTTCACACCTTTTCAGGCTCTTCATGTTTTTCAACACCGTTTCATGATCCTCATATTTTATACACCTTTTGAAGCTCTTCATATTTTTCACAGCTTTTCAGGCTCTTCATGTTTTTAAACACCACTTCATGCTCCTCCTATTTTTCAGACCGTTTCATGCTCCTCATATTTTGACACGTTTTGAAGTTCTTCATATTTTTCACACCTTTTCAGGCTTTTCATGCTTTTGAACACCGCATCATGCTCCTCCTATTTTTCATACCGTTTGTTGCTCCACATATTTTTGACACCTTTTGAAGCTCTTCATATATTTCACATCTTTTCAGGCTCTTCATGTTTTTGAACAACGCTTCATGCTCCTCCTATTTTTCAGACCGTTTCATGCTCCTCATATTTTTGACACCTTTTGAATCTCTTCATATTTTTCACCCCTTTTCAGGCTCTTCATGTTTTTCAAAACCGCTTCATTCTCCTCCGATTTTTCAGACAGTTTCATGCTCCTCATATTTTGACACCTTGTGAAGCTCTTCATATTTTTCACCCCTTTTCAGGCTCTTCATGTTTTTCAACACCGATTCATGCTCCTCCTATTTTTCAGACAGTTTCATGCTACTCTTATTTTTGACACCATTGAAGCTCTTCATATTTTTCACACCTTTTCAGGCTCTTCATGTTTCTCAACACCGATTCATGCTCCTCCTATTTTTCAGACCGCTTCATGCTCCTCCTATTTTTCAGACCGTTTCATGCTCCTCATATTTTTGACACCTTTTGAAGCTCTTCATATTTTTCACACCTTTCCAGGCTCTTCATGTTATTAAACACCGTTTCATGCTCCTCCTATTTGAAGACCGATTCATGCTCCTCATATATTTGACACCTTTTGAAGCTCTTCATATTTTTCACACCTTTTCATGCTGTTCATGTTTTTCAACACTGCTTCATGATCCTCCTATTTCTTAGGCCTTTTCTTGCTTCTCATATTTTTGACACTTTATGAAGCTCTTCATATTTTTCACACCTTTTCAGGTTCTTCATGTTTCTGAACACCGTTTCTTGCTCCTCATATTATTCAGCCTGTTTCATGCTCCTCATATTTTTGACACCTTTTGAAGCTCTTCATGTTTTTCACACCATTTCAGGCTCTTCATGTTTTTCAACACCGCTTCATGCTGCTATTTTTCAGACCGTTACATGCTCCTCATATTTTGACACCTTTTGAAGCTCTTCATATTTCGCACACCTTTTCAGGCTCTGCATGTTTTTCAACACGGCTTCATGCTCCTCCTATTTTTCAGACCGTTTCATGCTCCTCATATTTTTCACATCTTGTGAAGCTCTTCATATTTTTCACAACTTTTCCCGCTCTACATGTTTTTCAAGAACACTTCATGCTCCTCCTATTTTTCAGACCGTTTCATGCTCCTCATATTTTGACAACTTTTGAAGCTCTTCATATTTTTCACACCTTTTCAGGCTCTTCATGTTTTTGAACAGCGTTTCATGCTCCTCCTATTTTTCAGACCGTTCATGCTCCTCATATTTTTGACACCTTTTGAATCTCTTCATATTTTTCACCCCTTTTCAAGCTCTTCATGTTTTTCAACACCGCTTCATTCTCCTCCGATTTTTCAGACAGTTTCATGCTCCTCATATTTTGACACCTTGTGAAGCTCTTCATATTTTTCACCCCTTTTCAGGCTCTTCATGTTTTTCAACACCGATTCATGCTCCTCCTATTTTTCAGACCGTTTCATGCTCCTCATATTTTGACAACCTTTGAAGCTCTTCATATTTTTCACACCTTTTCAGGCTCTTCATGTTTTTGAAGAGCATTTCATGCTCCTCCTATTTTTTAGACCGTTCATGCTCCTCATATTTTCGTCAGCTTTTGCAGCTCTTCATATATTGCACACATTTTCAGGCTCTTCATGTTTTTGAACTCCGTTTCATGCTCCTCCTATTTTTCAGACCGTTTCATGCTCCTCATATTTTTGACACATTTTGAGGCCTTTAATAAATTTCATAGCTTTTCAGGCTCTTTATGTTTTTCAACCGCTTCATGCTCCTCCTATTTTTCAGACCGTTTCATGCTCCTCATATTTCTGAAACCTTTTGAAGCTTGTCTTATTTTTCACACCTTTTCAGGCTCTTCATGTTTTTCAACACCGCTTCATGCTCCTCCCATTTTTCAGGCCGTTTCATGCTCCTCATATTTTTGACACCTTTTGAAGCTCTTCATATTTTTCACACCTTTTCATGCTCTTCATGTTTTTCAACACCGCTTCATGCTCCTCATACATTTGACACCTTTTGAAGCTCTTCATATTTTTCACAGATTTTCAGGCCCTTCATGTTTTTAAACACCACTTCATGCTCCTCCTGTTTTTCAGACCGTTTCATGCTCCTCATATTTTGACACGTTTTGAAGTTCTTCATATTTTTCACACCTTTTCAGGCTTTTCATGTTTTTGAACACTGCTTCATGCTCCTCCTATTTTTCATACCGTTTCTTTCTCCACATTTTTTTGACACCTTTTGAAGCTCTTCATATATTTCACACCTTTTTAGGCTCGTCATGTTTTTGAACAACGCTTCATGCTCCCCCTATTTTTCAGACCGTTTCATGCTCCTCATATTTTTGACACCTTTTGAAGCTCTTCATATTTTTCACCCCTTTTCAGGCTCTTCACGTTTTTCAACACCGCTTCATTCTCCTCCGATTTTTCAGACTGTTTCATGCTCCTCATATTTTGACACCTTGTGAAGCTCTTCATATTTTGCACACCATTTGAAGCTCTTCATATATTTCACACCTTTTCAATGTCTTCAAGTTTTTGAAAACCGCTTCATGCTCCTCCTATTTTTCACACCTTTTGAAGCTCTTCATATTTTTCACATCTTTTCAGTCTCTTCATGTTTTCAACACCACTTCATGCTCCTCCTATTTTTCACACCTTTTGAAACTCTTCATATTTTTTACACCTTTTGAGTATCTTCAATTTTTGAACACTGCTTCATGCTCCTCCTATTTTTCACACCTTTTGAAGCTCTTCATATTTTTCACACATTTTGAAGCTCTTCATATTTTTCACATCTTTTCAGTATCTTCAAGTTTTTGAACACCGCTTCATGCTCCTTCTATTTTTCACACCTTTTGAAGCTCTTCATATTTTTCATACATTTTCAAGCTCTTCATATTTTGGAAACCGCTTCATGCTTCTCATATTTTTCCCACCTTTTGAAGCTCTTCACATTTTTGACACCTTTTCATGCTCTTCATATTTGTCAACACCGCTTCATGATCCTCCTATATTTCAGACTGTTTCATGCTCTTCATATTTTTCAAACGTTTTGAAGCTCGTCTTATTTTTCACACCTTTTTTGGCTCTTCAACTTTCTCAGCACCGTTTCATGCTCCTCCTATTTTTCAGAGCGTTTCATGCTTCTAATATTTTTCACACCTCTTGAAGGTCTTCATATTTTTCACACCTTTTCAGGTTCTTCATGGTTTCAACGCCGCTTGATGCACCTCCTATATATCAGAGCGTTTCATGCTCCTCATATTTTTGAAACCTTTTAAGATCTTCATATTTTTCACACCTTTTCAGGCTCTTGAAGTTTTGAACACCTTTTCATGCTACTCCTATTTTTGACACCTTTTTAAGCTCTTCATGTTTTTCACACCATTTCAGGCTCTTCATGTTTTTCAACACCGTTTCATTTTTCTCCTATTTTTCAGACCGTTATATGCTCTCATATTTTTAACACCTTTTGAAGCTCTTCATATTTTGCACACCATTTGAAGCTCTTCATATATTTCACACCTTTTCAATGTCTTCAAGTTTTTGAACACCGCTTCATGCTCCTCCTATTTTTCACACCTTTTGAAGCTCTTCATATTTTTCACATCTTTTCAGTCTCTTCTTGTTTTCAACACCACTTCATGCTCCTCCTATTTTTCACACCTTTTGAAGCTCTTCATATTTTTTACACCTTTTCAGTATCTTCTATTTTTTGAACCCTGCTTCATGCTCCTATTTTTCACACCTTTTGAAGCTCTTCATATATTTCACACCTTTTGAAGCTCTTCATATTTTTCACATCTTTTCAGTATCTTCAAGTTTTTGAACACCGCTTCATGATCCTCCTATTTTTCAGTCCGTTTCATGCTCCTCATGTATTTTACACCTTTTGAAGCTCTTCATATTTTTCACACCTTTTCAGGCTCTTCATGTTTTTGAACACCGCTTCATGATCCTCCTGTTTTACAGATCGTTTCATGCTCTTCATATTTTTGAAACCTTTTGAAACTCTTCATATTTTTCACAGCTTTTCAGGCTCTTCATGTTTTTCACACGTTTTCAGGCTCTTCATGTTTTTGAACACCGTTTCATCCTGCTTCTATTATTCAGACAGTTTCATGCTCCTCATATTAATGACACCTTTAGAAACTCTTCATATTTTTCACACCTTTTTAGGCTCTTCATGTTTTTCTCACATTTTCAGACTCTTCATGTTTTTCAACAACGCTTCATGCTCCTGCTATTTTTCAGACCGTTTCATGCTCCTCATATTTTAGACACCTTTAGAAACTCTTCATATTTTTCACAACTTTTTAGGCTCTTCATGTTTTTCACACGTTTTCAGACTCTTCATGTTTTTCAACACCGCTTCATGCTCCTGCTATTTTTCAGACCGTTTCATGCTCTTCATATTTTTGACACATTTTGAAGCTCTTCATATTTTTCACACCTTTTCAGGCTCTTCATTTTTTTTCAACACCGTTTCAGGCTGCTTGTATTATTCAGACAGTTTCATGCTCCTCATATTTTTAAAAGCTTTTGAAGCTCTTCATATTTTTCACATCTTTGAAACTCTTCATATTTTTTATGGCTTTTCAGCCTCTTCATGATTTTCAACACCGCTTCATGCTCCTCGTATTTTTCGGACTGTTTCATGCTCATCTCATTTTTGACACCTTTTGAAGCTCTTCATATTTTTCATATTTTTGAAGCTCTTCATATTTTCACACAGCTTTTCAGACTCTTCATGTTTTTCAACAACGCTTCATGCTCCTGCTATTTTTCAGACCGTTTCATGCTCCTCATATTTTTGACAGGTTTTGAGGCTTTTCATATTTTTCACACCTTTTCAGGTTCTTCATGTTTTTTCAACACCACTTCATGCTCCTCCTATTTTTCAGACCGTTTCATGCTCATCTCATTTTTGACACCTTTTGAAGCTCTTCATATTTTTCACATCTTTTGAAGCTCTTTATATTTTTCACACAGTTTCAGGCTCTTCATGTTTTTGAACACCGCTTCATGCTCCTGCTATTTTTCCGACCGTTTCATGCTCCTCATATTTTTGACACCTTTTGAGGCTCTTCATATTTTTCACACCTTTTCAGGCTCTTCATGTTTTTGAACACGGCTACTTGCTCCTCCTATTTTTCAGACCGTTTCATGCTCCTCATATTTTTGACATCTATTGAAGCTCTTCATATTTTTCACACCTTTCCAGTATCTTCATGTTTTTGAACACACTTCATGCTCCTCCTATTTTTCAGACCGTTTAATCCTCCTCATGTATTTCACACCTTTTGAAGCTCTTCATATTTGTCACACCTTTACAGGCTCTTCATGTTTTTGAACACTATTTCATGCTCCTCCTATTTTGCAGACCGTTTCATTCTCCTCATATTTTTGACACCTTTTGAAGCTCTTCATATGTTTCACACCTTTTCAGGCTTTTCATTTTTTTCAACACCACTTCATGCTGCTCCTATTTTTCAGAGCGTCTCATGCTCATCTCATTTTGACACCTTTTGAATCTCTTCATATTTTTCACAACTTTTGAAGCTCTTCATATTTTTAATATTTTTGAAGCTCATCATATTTTCACACGTTTTCAGACTCTTCATGTTTTTCAACACCGCTTCATGATCCTGCAATTTTTCAGTCCGTTTCATGCTCCTCATATTTTTGACACGGTTTGAGGCTTTTCCTATTTTTCACACCTTTTCAGGCACTTCATGTTTTTGAACACCATTTCATAATCCTCCTTTTTTTCAGACCGTTTCATGCTCCTCATGTTTTTGACACCATTTGAAGCCCTTCATATTTTTCACACCTTTTCATGCTCTTCATGTTTTTGAACACCGCTTCATGCACCTTTTATTTTTCAGACCATTACATGCTCCTCATATTTTTGACTCCTTTTGAAGCTCTTCTTATTTTTCACACCATTGCAGGCCCTTCATGTTTTTCACACGTTTTCAGACTCTTCATGTTTTTCCACACCGCTTCATGCTCCTGCTATTTTTCAGACCGTTTCATGCTCTTCATATTTTTGACACATTTTGAAGCTCTTCATATTTTTCACACCTTTTCAGGCTCTTCATTTTTTTTCAACACCGTTTCAGGCTGCTTGTATTATTCAGACAGTTTCATGCTCCTCATATTTTTGACACCTTTTGAAGCTCTTCATATTTTTCACATCTTTGAAGCTCTTCATATTTTTTACAGCTTTTCAGCCTCTTCATGATTTTCAACACCGCTTCATGCTCCTCGTATTTTTCGGACCGTTTCATGCTCATCTCATTTTTGACACCTTTTGAAGCTCTTCATATTTTTCATATTTTTGAAGCTCTTCATATTTTCACACAGCTTTTCAGACTCTTCATGTTTTTCAACAACGCTTCATGCTCCTGCTATTTTTCAGACCGTTTCATTCTCCTCATATTTTAGACACCTTTAGAAATTCTTCATATTTTTCACAACTTTTTAGGCTCTTCATGTTTTTCACACGTTTTCAGACTCTTCATGTTTTTCAACACCGCTTCATGCCCCTGCTAGTTTTCAGACCGCTTCATGCTCCTCATATTTTTGACAGGTTTTGAGGCTTTTCATATTTTTCACACCTTTTCAGGCTCTTCATGTTTTTGAACACCGTTTCATAATCCGCCTATTTTTAAGATCGTTTCATGCTCCTCATATTTTTGACACCTTTAGAACCTCTTCATATTTTACACAGCTTTTCAGGCTCTTCATGTTTTTCAACACCGCTTCACGCTCCTCCTCTTTTTCAGAACGTTTCATGCTCCTCATATATTTGACACCTTTTGAAGCTCTTGATATTTCTCACACCTTTTCAGGTTCTTCATGTTTTTCAATACCGCTTCATGCTCCTCCTATTTTTCAGACCGTTTCATGCTCATCTCATTTTTGACACCTTTTGAAGCTCTTCATATTTTTCACATCTTTTGAAGCTCTTTATATTATTCACACAATTTCAGGCTCTTCATGTTTTTGAACACCGCTTCATGCTCCTGCTTTTTTTTCCGACCGTTTCATGCTCCTCATATTTTTGACACCTTTTGAGGCTCTTCATATTTTTCACACCTTTTCAGGCTCTTCATGTTTTTGAACACGGCTACTTGCTCCTCCTATTTTTCAGACCGTTTCATGCTCCTCATATTTTTGACATCTATTGAAGCTCTTCATATTTTTCACACCTTTCCAGTATCTTCATGTTTTTGAACACCACTTCATGCTCCTCCTATTTTTCAGACCGTTTAATCCTCCTCATGTATTTCACACCTTTTGAAGCTCTTCATATTTGTCACACCTTTACAGGCTCTTCATGTTTTTGAACACTATTTCATGCTCCTCCTATTTTGCAGACCGTTTCATTCTCCTCATATTTTTGACACCTTTTGAAGCTCTTCATATGTTTCACACCTTTTCAGGCTTTTCATTTTTTTCAACACCACTTCATGCTGCTCCTATTTTTCAGAGCATCTCATGCTCATCTCATTTTGACACCTTTTGAATCTCTTCATATTTTTCACAACTTTTGAAGCTCTTCATATTTTTAATATTTTTGAAGCTCTTCATATTTTCACACGTTTTCAGACTCTTCATGTTTTTCAACACCGCTTCATGATCCTGCAATTTTTCAGACCGTTTCATGCTCCTCATATTTTTGACACGGTTTGAGGCTTTTCCTATTTTTCACACCTTTTCAGGCACTTCATGTTTTTCCACACCACTTCATGCTCCTCCTATTTTTCATACCGTTTCATGCTCCTCATGTATATCACACCTTTTGAAGCTCTTCATATTTTTCACACCTTTTCAGGCTCTTCATGTTTTTCAACACCGCTCCATGCTCCTCGTATTTTTCAGACCGTTTCATGTTCCTCATATTTTTGACACCTTTTGAAGTTCTTCATATTTTTCACACCTTTTCATCCTCTTCATGTTTTTGAACATTATTTCATGCTCCTCATATTTTTCAGACAGTTTCATGCTCATTTTATTTTTGACACCTTTTGAAGCTCTTCATATATTTGACACCTTTTGTAGCTCTTCATATTTTTCACTTTTTTGAAGCTCTTCATATTTTTCACACGTTTTCAGACTCTTCATGTTTTTCAACACCGCTTCATGCTCCTGCTATTTTTCCGACCGTTTCATACTTCTCATATTTTTGACACGTTTTGAGTCTCTTCATATTTTTCACACATTTTCAGGCTCTTCATGTTTTTAAACACTGCTTCATGCTCCTCATATTTTTCAGACCGTTTCATGCTCCTCATATTTGTGACCTCTTTTGAAGCTCTTCATATTTTTCACACCTTTGAGGCTGTTCATGTTTTTCAACACCACTGCATGATCCTCCTATTTTTCAGACCGCTTCATGCTCCTCATATTTTTGACACCTTTTGAAGCTCTTCATATTTTGCACACCTTTTCAGTCTATTCATGTTTTTCAACACCATTTCATGCTCCTCCTATCATTCACACGTTTCATGCTCTCATATTTTTGACACCACTTCAAGCTCCTCATATATTTCACACTTTTACAGGCTCTTCATGTTTGTCAACATCACTTCATGCTCCTCCTATTTTTCAGACCGTGTCATGCTCATCTCATTTTTGACACATTTTGAAGCTCTTCATAGTTTTCACACCTTTTGAAGCTCTTCATAATTTTCACACTTTTTCAGGCTCTTCATGTTTTTCAACACCGCTTCATGCTCCTCCTATTTTTTCAGACCGTTTCATGCTCCTCATATATTTCACACCTTTTGAAGCTCTTCATATTTATCACACTTTTCAGTCTCTCATGTTTTTGAACACAGCTTCATGCTCATCCTATATTTCAGACTGTTTCATGCTCCTCATATTTTTGACACCTTTTGAAGCTCTTGATATTTTTCACAGTTTTCAGGCTCTTCATGTTTTTCAAAACCACCTCATGCTCCTCCTATTTTTCAGACGGTTTCATGCTCCTCATATTTTTGACACCTTTAGAAGCTCTTCATAATTTTCACACCTTTTCAGGCTCTTCATATTTTTCAACACCGCTTCATACTCCTCCTATTTTTAAGACCGTTTCATTCTCCTCATATTTTTGACTCCTTTTGAAGCTCTTCATATATTTCACACCGTTTCAGGCTCTTATTTTTTTTCAACACCACTTCATGCTCCTCCTATTTTTCAGACCGTTTCATGCTCATCTCATTTTGACACCTTTTGAAGCTCTTCATATTTTCACACCTTTTGAAGCTCTTCATATTTTTCACACCTTTTCAGGCTTTTCATGATTTTCAACACCGCTTCATGCTCCTCCTATTTTTCAGACTGTTTCATGCTCATCTCATTTTTGACATATTTGAAGCTCTTCATATTTTTCACTACTTTTGAAGCTCTTCATATTTTTCACACCTTTTAAATCTCTTCATATTTTTCACACCTTTTCAGGCTCTTCATGTTTTTGAACACCGCTTCATGCTCCTCCTATTTTTCAGACCGTTTCATGCTCCTCATATTTTTGACACGTTTTGAAGCTCTTCACATTTTTACACCTTTTCATGCTCTTCACTTTTTTGAACACCACTTCATGCTTCTGCTATTTTTCAAACCGTTTCATGCTCCTCGTATTTTTGACACCTTTTGAAGCTCCTCATATTTTTCACATCTTTTCAGGCTCTTCATGTTTTTGAACACCACTTCATGCTCCTCCTATTTTTTAGACAGTTTCATGCTCCTCATATTTTTCACACCTTTGAAGTTCTTCATTTTATTCGCACATTTTCAGGCTCTTCATGTATTTGAACACCATTTCATGCTCCTCCTATTTTTCATACCGTTTCATGCTCTTCATATATTTCACACCTTTTGAAGCTCTTCATATTTTTCACATTTCTGAAGCTCTTCATATTTTTCACACCTTTTCAGGCTCTTCATGTTTTTCAACACCGCTTCATGCTTCTCCTATTTTTCAGACCGTTTCATGCTCCTCATATTTTTGACACATTTTGAAGCTCTTCATATATTTCACACCTTTTGAAGCTCTTCATATTTTTCACACCTTTTAAAGCTCTTCATATTTTTCACACGTTTTCAGGCTCTTCATGTTTTTCAACACCACCTCATGCTCCTCCTATTTTTCAGACGGTTTCATGTTCTTCATATTTGTGACCCCTTTTGAAGCTCTTCATATTTTTCACAAGTTTTCAGGCTCTTCATGTTTTTGAACACTGCTTCTTGCTCCTCCTAATTTTCAGAGAGTTTCATGCGCCTCATGTATTTCACACCTTTTGAAGGTCTTCATATTTTTCACACCTTTTCAGGCTCTTCATGTTTTTCAACACTGCTTCTTGCTCCTCCTAATTTTCAGAGAGTTTCATGAGCCTCATCTATTACACACATTTTGAAGCTCTTCATATTTTTCACAAGTTTTCAGGCTCTTCATGTTTTTGCACACCACTTCATGGTTCTCCTATTTTTCAGCCCGTTACATGCTCCTCATGTATTTCACACCTTTTGAAGCTCTTCATATTTTTCACACCTTTTCAGGCTCTTCATGTTTTTGATCACTATTTCATGCTTCTCCTATTTTTCAGACCGTTTCATGCTCCTCATATTTGACACCTATTGAAGCTCTTCGTATTTTTCACACCTTTTGAAGCTCTTCTTATTTTTCACACCTTTTCACGCTCTTCATGTTTTTCAACACTGCTTCATGCTCCTCCTATTTTTCAGAACGTTTCATGCTCCTCATATTTTTGACACCTTTTGACGCTCTTCATATTTTTCACACCTTTTCAGGCTCTTCATGTTTTTCAACACCGCTTCATGCTCCTCCTATTTTTGAGACCGTGGCATGCTCCTCATATTTTTCACACCTTTTAAAACTCTTCATATTTTTCACATTTTTGAGGCTCTTCATATTTTTCACACGTATTCAGACTCTTCAGGTTTTTCACCACCGCTTCATGCTCCTGCTATTTTTCAGACCGTTTCATACTCCTCATATTTGTCACACTTTTTGAAGCTCTTCATATTTTTCACATTTTTGAAGCTCTTCATATTTTTCACACCTTTTCAGGCTCTTCATGTTTTTCACACGTTTTCAGATTCTTCATGTTTTTCAACACCGCTTCATGCTCCTGCTATTTTTCAGACCCTTTCATGCTCCACATATTTTTCTCACCTTTTGAAGCTCTTCATATTTTTCACATTTTTGAATCTCTTCATATTTTTCACACCTTTTCAGGCTCTTCAGGTTTTTGAACACCGTTTCATAATCCGCCTATTTTTAAGACCGTTTCATGCTCCTCATATTTTTGACACCTTTAGAACCTCTTCATATTTTACACAGCTTTTCAGGCTCTTCATGTTTTTCAACACCGCTTCACGCTCCTCCTCTTTTTCAGAACGTTTCATGCTCCTCATATATTTGACACCTTTTGAAGCTCTTGATATTTCTCACACCTTTTCAGGTTCTTCATGTTTTTCAACACCGCTTCATGCTCCTCCTATTTTTCAGACCGTTTCATGCTCATCTCATTTTTGACACCTTTTGAAGCTCTTCATATTTTTCACATCTTTTGAAGCTCTTTATATTTTTCACACAATTTCAGGCTCTTCATGTTTTTGAACACCGCTTCATGCTCCTGCTTTTTTTTCCGACCGTTTCATGCTCCTCATATTTTTGACACCTTTTGAGGCTCTTCATATTTTTCACACCTTTTCAGGCTCTTCATGTTTTTGAACACGGCTACTTGCTCCTCCTATTTTTCAGACCGTTTCATGCTCCTCATATTTTTGACATCTATTGAAGCTCTTCATATTTTTCACACCTTTCCAGTATCTTCATGTTTTTGAACACCACTTCATGCTCCTCCTATTTTTCAGACCGTTTAATCCTCCTCATGTATTTCACACCTTTTGAAGCTCTTCATATTTGTCACACCTTTACAGGCTCTTCATGTTTTTGAACACTATTTCATGCTCCTCCTATTTTGCAGACCGTTTCATTCTCCTCATATTTTTGACACCTTTTGAAGCTCTTCATATGTTTCACACCTTTTCAGGCTTTTCATTTTTTTCAACACCACTTCATGCTGCTCCTATTTTTCAGAGCATCTCATGCTCATCTCATTTTGACACCTTTTGAATCTCTTCATATTTTTCACAACTTTTGAAGCTCTTCATATTTTTAATATTTTTGAAGCTCTTCATATTTTCACACGTTTTCAGACTCTTCATGTTTTTCAACACCGCTTCATGATCCTGCAATTTTTGAGACCGTTTCATGCTCCTCATATTTTTGACACGGTTTGAGGCTTTTCCTATTTTTCACACCTTTTCAGGCACTTCATGTTTTTCCACACCACTTCATGCTCCTCCTATTTTTCATACCGTTTCATGCTCCTCATGTATATCACACCTTTTGAAGCTCTTCATATTTTTCACACCTTTTCAGGCTCTTCATGTTTTTCAACACCGCTCCATGCTCCTCGTATTTTTCAGACCGTTTCATGTTCCTCATATTTTTGACACCTTTTGAAGTTCTTCATATTTTTCACACCTTTTCATCCTCTTCATGTTTTTGAACATTATTTCATGCTCCTCATATTTTTCAGACAGTTTCATGCTCATTTTATTTTTGACACCTTTTGAAGCTCTTCATATTTTTGACACCTTTTGTAGCTCTTCATATTTTTCACTTTTTTGAAGCTCTTCATATTTTTCACACGTTTTCAGACTCTTCATGTTTTTCAACACCGCTTCATGCTCCTGCTATTTTTCCGACCGTTTCATACTTCTCATATTTTTGACACGTTTTGAGTCTCTTCATATTTTTCACACATTTTCAGGCTCTTCATGTTTTTAAACACCGCTTCATGCTCCTCATATTTTTCAGACCGTTTCATGCTCCTCATATTTGTGACCTCTTTTGAAGCTCTTCATATTTTTCACACCTTTGAGGCTGTTCATGTTTTTCAACACCACTGCATGATCCTCCTATTTTTCAGACCGCTTCATGCTCCTCATATTTTTGACACCTTTTGAAGCTCTTCATATTTTGCACACCTTTTCAGTCTATTCATGTTTTTCAACACCATTTCATGCTCCTCCTATCATTCACACGTTTCATGCTCTCATATTTTTGACACCACTTCAAGCTCCTCATATATTTCACACTTTTACAGGCTCTTCATGTTTGTCAACATCACTTCATGCTCCTCCTATTTTTCAGACCGTGTCATGCTCATCTCATTTTTGACACATTTTGAAGCTCTTCATAGTTTTCACACCTTTTGAAGCTCTTCATATTTTTCACACTTTTTCAGGCTCTTCATGTTTTTCAACACCGCTTCATGCTCCTCCTATTTTTTCAGACCGTTTCATGCTCCTCATATATTTCACACCTTTTGAAGCTCTTCATATTTATCACACTTTTCAGTCTCTCATGTTTTTGAACACAGCTTCATGCTCCTCCTATATTTCAGACTGTTTCATGCTCCTCATATTTTTGACACCTTTTGAAGCTCTTGATATTTTTCACAGTTTTCAGGCTCTTCATGTTTTTCAAAACCACCTCATGCTCCTCCTATTTTTCAGACGGTTTCATGCTCCTCATATTTTTGACACCTTTAGAAGCTCTTCATAATTTTCACACCTTTTCAGGCTCTTCATATTTTTCAACACCGCTTCATACTCCTCCTATTTTTAAGACCGTTTCATTCTCCTCATATTTTTGACTCCTTTTGAAGCTCTTCATATATTTCACACCGTTTCAGGCTCTTATTTTTTTTCAACACCACTTCATGCTCCTCCTATTTTTCAGACCGTTTCATGCTCATCTCATTTTGACACCTTTTGAAGCTCTTCATATTTTCACACCTTTTGAAGCTCTTCATATTTTTCACACCTTTTCAGGCTTTTCATGATTTTCAACACCGCTTCATGCTCCTCCTATTTTTCAGACTGTTTCATGCTCATCTCATTTTTGACATATTTGAAGCTCTTCATATTTTTCACTACTTTTGAAGCTCTTCATATTTTTACACCTTTTAAATCTCTTCATATTTTTCACACCTTTTCAGGCTCTTCATGTTTTTGAACACCGCTTCATGCTCCTCCTATTTTTCAGACCGTTTCATTCTCCTCATATTTTTGACACGTTTTGAAGCTCTTCACATTTTTACACCTTTTCAGGCTCTTCACTTTTTTGAACACCACTTCATGCTTCTGCTATTTTTCAAACCGTTTCATGCTCCTCGTATTTTTGACACATTTTGAAGCTCCTCATATTTTTCACATCTTTTCAGGCTCTTCATGTTTTTGAACACCACTTCATGCTCCTCCTATTTTTTAGACAGTTTCATGCTCCTCATATTTTTCACACCTTTGAAGTTCTTCATTTTATTCGCACATTTTCAGGCTCTTCATGTATTTGAACACAATTTCATGCTCCTCCTATTTTTCAGACCGTTTCATGCTCTTCATATATTTCACACCTTTTGAAGCTCTTCATATTTTTCACATTTCTGAAGCTCTTCATATTTTTCACACCTTTTCAGGCTCTTCATATTTTTCAACACCGCTTCATGCTCCTCCTATTTTTCAGACCATTTCATGCTCCTCATATTTTTGACACATTTTGAAGCTCTTCATATATTTCACACCTTTTGAAGCTCTTCATATTTTTCACACCTTTTAAAGCTCTTCATATTTTTCACACGTTTTCAGGCTCTTCATGTTTTTCAACACCACCTCATGCTCCTCCTATTTTTCAGACGGTTTCATGTTCTTCATATTTGTGACCCCTTTTGAAGCTCTTCATATTTTTCACAAGTTTTCAGGCTCTTCATGTTTTTGAACACTGCTTCTTGCTCCTCCTAATTTTCAGAGAGTTTCATGCGCCTCATGTATTTCACACCTTTTGAAGGTCTTCATATTTTTCACACCTTTTCAGGCTCTTCATATTTTTCAACGCTGCTTCTTGCTCCTCCTAATTTTCAGAGAGTTTCATGAGCCTCATATATTTCACACATTTTGAAGCTCTTCATATTTTTCACAAGTTTTCAGGCTCTTCATGTTTTTGCACACCACTTCATGGTTCTCCTATTTTTCAGCCCGTTACATGCTCCTCATGTATTTCACACCTTTTGAAGCTCTTCATATTTTTCACACCTTTTCAGGCTCTTCATGTTTTTGATCACTATTTCATGCTTCTCCTATTTTTCAGACCGTTTCATGCTCCTCATATTTGACACCTTTTGAAGCTCTTCGTATTTTTCACACCTTTTGAAGCTCTTCTTATTTTTCACACCTTTTCAGGCTCTTCATGTTTTTCAACACTGCTTCATGCTCCTCCTATTTTTCAGAACGTTTCATGCTCCTCATATTTTTGACACCTTTTGACGCTCTTCATATTTTTCACACCTTTTCAGGCTCTTCATGTTTTTCAACACCGCTTCATGCTCCTCCTATTTTTGAGACCGTGGCATGCTCCTCATATTTTTCACACCTTTTAAAACTCTTCATATTTTTCACATTTTTGAGGCTCTTCATATTTTTCACACGTATTCAGACTCTTCAGGTTTTTCACCACCGCTTCATGCTCCTGCTATTTTTCAGACCGTTTCATACTCCTCATATTTGTCACACTTTTTGAAGCTCTTCATATTTTTCACATTTTTGAAGCTCTTCATATTTTTCACACCTTTTCAGGCTCTTCATGTTTTTCACACGTTTTCAGATTCTTCATGTTTTTCAACACCGCTTCATGCTCCTGCTATTTTTCAGACGCTTTCATGCTCCACATATTTTTCTCACCTTTTGAAGCTCTTCATATTTTTCACATTTTTGAATCTCTTCATATTTTTCACACCTTTTCAGGCTCTTCAGGTTTTTCAACACCGCTTCATGCTCCTCCTCTTTTTCAGACCGTTTCATGCTCCTCATATGTTTCACACCTTTTGAAGCTCTTCATATTTTTCACACCTTTTCAGGCTTTTCATGTTTTTGAACACCGCTTCATGCTCCTCCTATTTTTCAGACCGTTTCATGCTCCTCATATTTTTGACACCTTTTGAAGCTCTTCATATTTTTCTCACCTTTTCAGGCTCTTCATGTTTTTGAACACCGCTTCATGATCCTCCTATATTTCAGACCATTTCATGCTCCTCATATTTTTGACGTCTTTTGAAGCTTTTCATATTTTTCACACCTTTTCAGGCTCTTCATGTTTTTCAACACCACTTCATGCTACTCCATGTTTGCAGACCGTTTCATGCTCCTCATGTTTTTCACACCTTTTGAAGCTCTTCATATTTTTCACACCTTTTCAGGCTCTTCATGTTTTTGAACACAGCTTCATGATCCTCCTATTTTTCAGCCCGTTTCATGCTCTTCATATTTTTGACACCTTTTGAAGCTTTTCATATTTTTCACACCTTTTCAGGCTTTTCATGTTTTTCAAAAATGCTTCTTGCTCCTCCTATTTTTCAGACCCTTTCATGCTCATCTCATTTTTGACACTTTTTGAAGCTCTTGATATTTTTCACAGCTTTTGAATCTCTTCATATTTTTCACACGTTTTCAGACTCTTCATGTTTTTCACCACCGCTTCATGCTCCTCCAATTTTTCAGACCGTTTCATGCTTCTCGTATTATTGACACCTTTTGAAGCTCTTCATATTTTCACGATTTTGAAGCTCTTCATATTTTTCACACCTTTTCAGGCACTTCATGTTTTTGAACACCTTTCATGCTTCTCCTATTTTTCAGACCGTTTCTTGCTCCTCATATTTTTGACACCTTTTAAAGCTCTTCATATTTTTCACACCTTTTGAAGCTCTTCATATATTTCACACCTTTTCAGGCTCTTCATTTTTTCAACACCACTTCATGCTCCTCCTATTATTCAGACCTTTTCTTGCTCATCTAATTTTTGACACCTTTTGAAGCTCTTCATATTTTTCACACCTTTTGAAGCTCTTCATATTTTTCACACCTTTTCAGGTCCTTCATGTTTTTGAACACCGTTTCATGCTCCTCCAATTTTTCAGACCGTTTCACGCTCCTCGTATTATTAACACGTTTTGAAGCTCTTCATATATTTCACAACTTTTCAGGCTCTTCATGTTTTTCAACACAGCTTCATGCTCCTCCAATTTTTCAGAGCGTTTCACGCTCCTCATATTTTTAACACATTTTGAAGCTCTTCATATCTTTCACACCTTTTCAGGCTATTCATGTTTTTGAACACAGCTTCATGCTCCTCCTATTTTTCAGACCGTTTCATGCTCCTCATATGTTTGACAACTTTTGAAGCTCTTCATATTTTTCACATCTTTTCAGGCTCTTCATGTTTTTCAACACCACTCCATGCTCCTCCTATTTTTCAGACCGTTTCATGCTCCTCATATATTTGACACCTTTTGAAGCTCTTCATATATTCACACCTTTACAGGCTATTCATGTTTTCAATACCACTTCATGCTACTCCTATTTTTCAAACCGTATCATGCTCCACCTATTTTTGACACCTTGTGAAGCTTTTCATATTTTTCACACCTTTTCAAGCTCTTCATTTTTTTCAACACCGCTTCATGCTCCTCCTATTTTTCAGACCGTTTAATGCTCCTCGTATTTTTGACACCTTTTGAAACTCTTCATATATATCACTCCTTTTCAGGCTCTTCATTTTTTGAACACCACTTCATGCTCCTCCTATTTTTCAGACCGTTTCATGCTCATCACATTTTTGACACCTTTTGAAGATTTTCAGATTTTTCACACCTTTTCAGGCTCTTCATGTTTTTCAACACCACTTCAAGCTCCTCCAGGGTTGCAGACCGTTTCATGCTCCGCACATTTTTCACTCCTTTTGAAGCTCTTCATATTTTTCACACCTTTTCAGGCTTTTCATGTTTTTGAACACCGCTTAATGCTCCTCCTATTTTTCAGACCGTTTCATGCTCCTCATATTTTTGACATCTTTTGAAGCTTTTCATATTTTTCTCACGTTTTCAGCCTCTTCATGTTTTTAAACACCGCTTCTTGCTCCTCCTATTTTTCAGACCGTTTCATGCTCATCTCATTTTTGACACTTTTTGAAGCTCTTGATATTTTTCACAGCTTTTGAAGCTCTTCATATTTTTCAACCTTTTCTGGCTCTTCATGTTTTTCAACACCGCTTCTTGCTACTCCTATTTTTCAGACCGTTTCCTGCTCCTCATATTTTTGACACCTTTAGAAGCTCTTCATATTTTATACACCTTTTCAGGCTTTTCATGTTTTTCAACACCGCTTCATGCTGCTCCTATTTTTCAGTCCGTTTCATGCTCCTCATAATTTTCACACCTTTTGAAGCTCTTGATATTTTTCACACCTTTTCAGGCTCTTCATGTTTTTCAACACCGTTTCATGCTCCTCCTATTTTTCAGACCTTTACTTGCTCATCTAATTTTGACACCTTTTGAAGCTATTCGTATTTTTCACAACTTTTCAGGCTCTTCATGTTTTTGAACACCGCTTCATGCTCCTCCTATTTTTCAGACCGTTTCATGCTCCTCATATTATTGACACCTTTTGAAGCTCTTCATATTTTCACATTTTTGAAGCTCTTCATAATTTTACAAGTTTTCAGACTCTTCATGTTTTTCAACACCGCTTCATGCTCCTGCTATATTTCAGACCGTTTCATGCTCCTCATATTTTTCAAACCTTTTGAAGCTCTTCAAATTTTTCACATTTTTGAAACTCTTCATATTTTTCACACGTTTTCAGACTCTTCATGTTTTTCACCACCGCTTCATGCTCCTCCTATTTTTCAGACCGTTACATGCTCCTCGTATTATTGACACCTTTTGAAGCTCTTCATATTTTCACGTTTTTGAAGCTCTTCATATTTTTCACACCTTTTCAGGCACTTCATGTTTTTGAACAACTTTTATGCTCCTCCTATTTTTCAGACCGTTTCATGCTCCTCCTAATTTTGACACCTTTTGAAGCTCTTCATATTTTTCACATCTTTTCAGACTATTAATGTTTTCCAACACCGCTTCATGCTCCTCATATTTTTCAGACCGTTTCATGCTCCTCATATTTTGACACCTTTTTAAGCTCTTCATATTTTTCACACCTTTTCAGGCTCTTCATGTTTCAACACCGCTTCATGCTTCTCCGTTTTTTCAGACCATGTGATGCTCCTCATGTTTTGACACATTTTGAAGCTCTTCATATTTTTCACACCTTTTCAGGCTCTTCATGTTTTTGAAAACCTTTTCAGGCTCTTCATGTTTTCAACACCACTTCATGCTCCTCATATTTTTCAGACGGTTTCATGCTCCTCATATTTTTGACACATTTTGAAGCTCTTCGTATTGTTCACACCTTTTCAGGCTCTTGATGTTTTTGAACACCGATTCATCTCCTCCTGTTTTTGACACATTTTGAAGCTCTTCATATTTTTCACACCTTTTCAGGCTCTTCATGTTTTTGAAAACCTTTTCAGGCTCTTCATGTTTCAACACCACTTCATGCTCCTCCAATTTTTCAGACCGTTTCATGCTCCTCTCATTTTTGACACCTTTTGAAGCTCTTCATATTTTTCACACCTTTTGAAGCTCTTCATATTTTTCACAACTTTTCAGGCTCTTCAAGTTTTTCAACACAGCTTCATGCTCCTCCTATTTTTCAGACCGTTTCATTCTCCTCATATTTTTGACACATTTTGAAGCTCATCATATATTTCACACGTTTTCAGGCTCTTCATATTTTTCAACACTGCATCATGCTCTTCGTATTTTTCAGATAGTTTCATGCTCCTCAGTGTTTGACAAGTTTTGAAGCTCTTCATATTTTTCACACCTTTTCATGCTCTTCATGTTTTGAACACCATTGCATGCTCCTCCTATTTTTCGGAAAGTTACATGCTCCTCATATATTTGAGACCTTTTAAAGCTCTTCATATTCTTCACACTTTTTCAGTCTCTTCATGTTTTTCAACACCGCTTCATGGTCCTCCTATTTTTCAGACGGTTTCATGCTCCTCATATTTTTGACACCTTTTGAAGCTCTTCATATTTTTCACAGCTTTTCAGGCTCTTCATGTTTTAAACACTGATTCATGCTCCTCCTATTTTTCAGACCGTTTCATGCTCCTCATATTTTTGACACCTTTTGAAGCTCTTCATATTGTTCACACCTTTTCAGTCTCTTCATGTTTTTAAACAACGTTTCATGCTCCTCCTAATTTTGACACATTTTGAAGCTCTTCATATTGTTCACATCTTTTCAGACTATTAGTGTTTTTTCAACACCGCTTCATGCTCCTCATATTTTTCAGACCGTTTCATGCTCCTCATATTTTTCACACCTTTTGAAGCTCTTCATATTTTTCACACCTTTTCAGGCTCTTCATTGTTTTTTTTTTATTTTATTTTATTTTTTTTTTTTATTATTATTATTATTTTTTTCCAGTGGGTTTTGTCATACATTGATATGAATCAGCCATGGATTTACATGTATTCCCAATCCCGATCCCCCCCCCCCACGTCCCTCTCCACCCTATTCCTCTGGATCTTCCCAGTGCACCAGGCCGGAGCACTTGTCTCGTGCATCCCTCCTGGGCTGGTGATCTGTTTCACCCTAGATAGTATACATGCTGTTCTTTTGAAATATCCCACCCTCACATTCTTCCACAAAGTTCAAAAGTCTGTTCTGTATTTCTGTGTCTCTTTTTCTGTTCTGCATATAGGGTTATCGTTATCACCTTTCTAAATTCCATATACATGTGTCAGTATGCTGTAATGTTCTTTATCTTTCTGGCTTACTTCACTCTGTATAATGGGCTCCAGCTTCATCCATCTCATTAGGACTGGTTCAAACACTGCTTCATGATCCTCCTATTTTTCAGACCGTTTCATGCTCTTCATATTTCTGATACATTTTGAAGGTCTTCATATATTTCACAACTTTTCAGGCTCTTCATGGTTTTCCACACCGCTTCATGCTCCTCTTATTTTTCAGACCATTTCATGCTCCTCATATTTTGACACCTTTTGAAGCTCTTCATATATTTCACACCTTTTCAGGCTCCTCATGTTTTTCCACACCGCTTCATGCTCCTCCTATTTTTCAGACCGTTTTATCCTCCTCATATTTTTGACACTTTTTGAAGCTCTTCACTGTTTTCACACTTTTTCAGAGTCTTCATGTTTTTCCACACCGCTTCATGCTCCTCGTATTTTTCAGACCGTTTCATGCTCCTCATATTCTTGACACGTTTTGAAGCTCTTCATATTTTTCACACATTTTCAGACTCTCCATGTTTTCAACACTGCTTCATGCTCCTCTTTTTTTCAGAACGTTTCATGCTCCTCATATTTTTGACACCTTTTGAAGCTCTTCATATATTTCACACCTTTTCATGCTCTTCATGTTTTCAACACTGTTTCATGCTTCTCATATTTTTAAACCCGTTTCATGCTCCTCATATTTTGACACCTTTTGAAGCTCTTCATATTTTTCACACCTTTTCAGGCTCTTCATGTTTTTCATCACCGCTTCATGCTCCTACTATTTTTCAGACCGTTTTATGCTCCTCGTATTTTTCACACCTTTTAAAGCTCTTCATATTTTTCACACATTTTCAGGCTCTCAAGTTTGTGAACACAGCTTCATGCTCCTCCTATTTTTCAGACCGTTTCATGCTCCTCATGTATTTCACACCTTTTGAAGCTCTTCCTATTTTTCACACCTTTCAGGCTCTTCATGTTTTTGAAAACCGCTTCATGCTCCTCCTATTTTTCAGACCATTTCATGCTCCTCATATTTTTGATAAGTTTTGAAGCTCTTCGTATTTTTCACACCTTTTCAGACTCTTCACGTTTTTCAACAACGCTTCATGCTCTTCCTATTTTTCAGACCGTTTTATGCTCATCTCATTTTTGACACCTTGTCAAGCTCTTCATATTTTTCACACCTTTTGAAGCTCTTCATATTTTTCACAAGTTTTCAGGCTCTTCATGGTTTTCAACACCGCTACATGCTCCTCCTATTTTTCAGACCGTTTCATGCTCCTCATATTTTTGACACCTTTTGAAGCTCTTCATATTTTTCACACCTTTCAGGCTCTTCATATATTTCAAATCTTTTGAAACTCTTCATATTTTTCACACTTATTCAGGCTCTTCATGTTTTGAACACCGCTTCGTGCTCCTCCTATTTTTCAGACCGTTTCATGCTCCTCATATTTTTGAAACCTTTTGAAGCTCTACATATTTTTCACACCATTTCAGGCTCTTCATGTTTTTGAACACCGTTTCATGCTGCTCCTATTTTTCAGATCATTTCATGCTCCTCATATTTTTGACACTTTTTGAAGCTTTTCGTATTTTTCACACCTTTACAGGCTCTTCATGTTTTTGAAAACCGCCTCATGCTCCTCCTATTTTTCACATCTTTTGAAGCTCTTCATATTTTTCAAACCTTTTCAGGCTCTTCAAGTTTTTCAACACCTCTTCCTGCTCCTCCTATTTTTCAGACCGTTTCATGCTCCTCATGTATTTCACACCTTTTGAAGCTCTTCATATTATTCACACCTTTTCAGGCTCTTCATATTTTTGAACAGCACTTCATGCTCCTCCTAATTTTCAGACCGTTTCATGCTCCTCATATTTTGACACCTTTTCAAGCTCTTCACATTTTTCACACCTTTTCAGGCACTTCATGTTTTTCAACACCGATTCATGATCCTCCTATTTTTCAGACCGTTTCAATCTCCTCATATTTTTGACAACGTTTGAAGCTCTTCATATTTTTCACACCTTTTCAGGCTCTTCATGTTTTTCAGCACTACTTCATGCTCCTCCTATATTTCAGACCGTATCATGCTCCTCATATTTTTGACACCTTTTGGAGCTCTTCATATTTTTCGTACCTTTTTAAACTCTTCACATTTTTCACTCCTTTTCAGGCTCTTCATGTTTTTCAACACCGCTTCATGATCCTCCTATTTTTCAGACCGTTTCATGCTCCTCATATTTCTGACACCTTTGAAGCTCTTCATATTTTTCACAACTTTTCAGGCTCTTCATGTTTTTAAACACCACTTCATGCTTTTACTATTTTCAGACCGTTTAATGCTCCTCATGTATTTCACACCTTGTGAAGCTCTTCATATTTTTCACACCTTTTCAGGCTCTTCATGTTTTTCAACACCACTTCATGATCCGCCTATATTTCAGACCGTATCATGCTCCTCATATATTTGACACCTTTTGAAGCTCTTCATATTTTTCACACCTTTTCAGACTCTTCATGTTTTTCAACACAGCTTCATGCTCCTCCTATTTTTCAGACCGTTTCATACTCATCTCTTTTTTGACACCTTTTGAAGCTCTTCATATTTTTCATACCTTTTGACGCTCTTCATATTTTTCACACTTTTTCAGGCTCTTCATGTTTTTGAACACCGCTTCATGCTCCTCCTATTTTTCAAACATTTTGAAGCTCTCCATATTTTTCACAACTTTTCAGGCTCTTCATGTTTTTGAACACCGCTTCATGCTCCTCATTTTATTCAGACCGTTTCATGCTCCTCATATTTCTCACACCTTTTGAAGCTCTTCATATTTTTCACACCTTTTCAGTCTCTTCATGTTTTTCAACACCACTTCATGCTTCTCTTATTTTTCAGACCGTTTCATGTTCCTCATATTTTTGACACCTTTTGAAGCTCTTCAAATTTTTCACAACTTTTCAGGCTCTTCATGTTTTTCAACACCGCTTCATGCTCCTCATTTTATTCAGACCGTTTCATGCTCCTCATATTTCTCACACCTTTTGAAGCTCTTCATATTTTTCACACCTTTTCAGTCTCTTCATGTTTTTGATTACCGTTTCATTCTCCTCCTAATTTTCAGACCTTTTCATGCTCCTCATTTATTTGACACCTTTTGAAGCTCTTCACATTGTTCACACCTTTTCAGGCTCCTCATGTTTTTGAACACCGCTTCATGCTCCACATATTTTTCAGATCGTTTCATGCTCCTCATATTTTTGACAACTTTTGACGCTGTTCATATTTTTCACACCTTTTCAGGCTCTTCATGTTTTCGAACACTGCTTCATGCTTCTACTATTTTCAGACCATTTAATGCTCCTCATGTATTTCACACCTATTGACGCTCTTCATATTTTTCACACCTTTTCAGCCTCTTCATGTTTTTCAACACCGCTTCATGCTCCTTCTATTTTTCAGACCGTTTCATGCTCCTCATACTTTTGACACCTTTTGAAGCTCTTCAGATTTTTCACATCTTTTCAGTCTCTTCATGTTTTTCAACACCACTTCATGCTTCTCTTATTTTTCAGATCGTTTCATATTCCTTATATTTTTGACACCTTTTGAAGCTCTTCATATTTTTCACACCTTTTCAGGCTCTTCATGTTTTTCAACACCTCTTCATGCTCCTCATTTTTTTCAGACTGTTTCATGCTCCTCATATTTTCCCATCTTTTGAAGATCTTCATATTTTTCACACCTTTTCAGCCTCTTCTTTTTTTTTTTTCACCTTTTCATGCTCCTCCTAATTTTCAGACCGTTTCATGCTCATCTCTTTTTTGACACCTTCTGAAGCTCTTCCTAATTTTCATACCTTTTAAAGCTCTTCATATTTTTCACAACTTTTAGGCTCTTCTTGTTTTTGAACACCGCTTCATGCTCCTCATATTTTTCAGACCGTTTCATGCTCCTCATGTATTTCACACTTTTTGAAGCTCTTCATAATTTTCACACCTTTTCAGGCCCTTCATGTTTTTCGACACCCCTTCATGCTCGTCATATATTTACGACCGTTTCATGCTCATCTATTTTTTGACACTCTTTGAAGCTCTTCATATTTTTCACACCCTTTGAAGCTCTTCATATTTTTCACACGTTTTGAAGCTCTTCATATTTTTCACACGTTTTCAGACTCTTCATGTATTTCAACAACGCTTCATGCTGCTTCTATTTTTCAGACCTTTTCTTGCTCCTCATATTTTTGACCCGTTTTGAAGCTCTTCATATTTTTCACACCTTTTCAGGCTCTTCATGTTTTTGAACACCGTTTCATGCTCCTCGTATTTTTCAGACCGTTTCATAATCCTCATATTCTTGACACGTTTTGAAGCTCTTCATATTTTTCACACCTTTTCAGGCTCTTCATGTTTTTCAACACGACTTCATGCTTCTCCTATTTTCAGTCCGTTTCATGCTCCACATGTTTTTGACACCTTTTGAAGCTCTTCATATTTTTCACACCTTTTCAGGCTCTTCATGTTTTTGATCACCGTTTCATGCTCCTACTATTTTTCAGACCGTTTCATGCTCCTCATATATTTGACACCTTTAGAAACTCTTCATACTTTTCACATCTTTTCAGGCTCTTCATGTTTTTCAACACCACTTCATGCTCCGCCTATTTTTAAGACAGTTTCATTCTCCTCATATTTTTACACCTTTTGAAGCTCTTCATATTTTTCACACGTTTTCAGACTCTTCATGTATTTCAACACCTCTTCATGCTGCTTCTATTTTTCAGACGGCTTCATGCTCCTCATATTTTTGACCCGTTTTGAAGCTCTTCATATTTTTCACACCTTTTCAGTCTCTTCATGATTTTCAACACGGCTTCATGCTCCTCCTATTTTTCACACCATTTAATGCTCATCTCATTTTTGACACCTTTTGAAGCTCCTCATATTTTTTACACCTTTAGAAGCTCTTCATATTTCTCACAACTTTTCAGGCTCTTCATGTTTTTCAACACCGCTTCATGCTCCTCCTAATTTTCAGACCGTTTCATACTGCTCATATTTTTGACACCATTTGAAGCTCCTCATATATTTCACACCTGTTCAGACTCTTCATGATTTCCAACACTGCTTCATGCTCCTCGTATTTTTCACACCTTTTCATGCTCATCTCATTTTTGACACCTTTTAAAGCTCTTCATATTTTTCACACCTTTTGAAGCTCTTCATATTTTTCACACGTTTTCAGTCTCTTCATGTTTTTCAACACTGCTTCATGCTCCTCCTATTTTTCAGACCGTTTCATGCTCCTCATATTTTTGACACGTTTTGAAACTCTTCATATTTTTCACACCTTTTGAAGCTCTTCATATTTTTCAAACGTTTTGAGGCTCTTCATGTTTTTCAACACCACTTCCTGCTCTGGTATTTTTCAGACCGTTTCATGCTCCTCATATTTTTGACACGTTTTGAGGCTCTTCATATTTTTCACACGTTTTCAGGCTCATCATGTTTTCAACACCACTTCATGCTCCTCATATTTTTCAGACTGTTTCATGCTCCTCATATTTTTGACACCTTTTGAAGCTCTTCATATTCTTCACAACTTTTCAGGCTCTTCATGTTTTTGAACATCGCTTCATGCTCCTCCTATTTTTCAGACCATTTCATGCTCCTCCTAATTTTGACTCGTTTTGAAGCTCTTCATCTTTTTCACACCTTTTCTGGCTCTATATGATTTTGAACACCGCTTCATGTTCCTCCTATTTTTCAGAACTCTTCATGCTCCTCATATTTTTGACACCTTTTGAAGGTCTTCATATTTTTCACACCTTTTTAGGCTCTTCATGTTTTTCAACACAGATTCATGCTCCTCCTATTTTTCAGACCGTTTCATGCTCCTCATATTTTTCACACCTTTTGAAGCTCTTCATATTTGTCACATCTTTTCAGGCTTTCATGTTTTTGAACACCGCTTCTTGCTCCTCCTATTTTTTAGACCGTTTCATGCTCCTCATGTATTTCACACCTTTTGAATCTCTTCATATTTTTCAAACCTTTCCAGGCTCTTCATTTTTTTGACACCGTTTCATGCTCCTCCTATTTTTCAGACCCTTTCATGCTCCTCATATTTTTGACACGTTTTGAACCTCTTCATATTTTGCTCACATTTTCAGGCTCTTCATGTTTTTGAACACCGCTTCATGCTCCTCCTAATTTTCAGACCGTTTCATGCTCCTCATATTTTTGAACCTTTTGAAGCTCTCCATATTTTTCACACCTTTTCATGCTCTTCATATATTTCAACACCTCTGCTTGCTCCTACTTTTTTTCATACCGTTTATGCTCCTCATGTATTTCACACCTTTTGAAGGTCTTCATATTTTTCACACCTTCTCAGGCTCTTCATGTTTTTGAACAATGCTTCATGCTCCACCTATTTTTCACACCTTTTGAAGCTCTACATATTTTTCACAACTTTTCAGGCTCTTCATGATTTTCAACACCGCTTCATGCTCCCCCTATTTTTCAGACCGTTTAATGCTCCTCATGTATTTCACACCTTTTGAATCTCTTCATAATTTTCACACCTTTTCAGGCTCTTCATGTTTTTCAACACAGATTCATGCTCCTCGTATATTTCAGCTCATTTCATGCTCCTCATATTTTTCACACCTTTTGAACCTCTTCATATATTTCACACCTTTCAAGGCTCTTCATTTTTTTTAAGACGACTTCATGCTCTTCCTATTTTTCACACCGTTTCATGCTCATTTCTTTTTTGACACCTTTTGAAGCTCTTCATATTTTTCACACCTTTTCAGTCTCTTCATCATTTTGAACACCGTTTCATGCTCCTCCTATTTTTCAGACCCTTTCATGCTCCTCATATTTTTGACACTTTTTGAACCTCTTCATATTTTGCTCACATTTTCAGGCTCTTCATGTTTTTGAACACCGCTTCATGCTCCTCCTAATTTTCAGACCGTTTCATGCTCCTCATATTTTTGACACCTTTTGATGCTCTTCATATTTTTCACAACTTTTCAGGCTCTTCATGTTTTTGAACACCGCTTCATGCTCCTCCTCTTTTTCAGTCCATTTCATGCTTCTCATGTATTTCACACCTTTTGAAGCTCTTCATATTTTTCACACCTTTTCAGGCTCTTCCTGTTATTGAACACGGTTTCATGCTCCTCCTATTTATCAGACCATTTCAGGCTTCTCATATTTTTGACACCTTGTGAAGCTCCTCATATTTTTCACACCTTTTGAAGCTCTTCATATTTTTCACACGTTTTCAGGCTCTTCATGTCTTTAAACACCACTTCATGCTCCTCCTATTTTTCAGACCGTTTAATTCACCTCATGTATTTCACACATTTTGAAGCTCTTCATTATTTTCCCCCCTTTTCAGGCTCTTCATGTTTTTGAACACCGTTTCATGCTCCTTCTATTTTTCGGACCATTTCATATTCCTCATATTTTTGACACCTTTTGAAGCTCTTCATATTTTTCACACCTTTTCAGGCTCTTCATGTTTTTCAGGACCGCATCATATTCCGCCGATTTTTCAGACCGTTTCATGCTCCTCATTATTTCACACCTTTTGAAGCTCTTCATATTTTTCACACCTTTTCAGGCTCTGCATGTTTTTGAACACAGTTTCATGCTCCTCCTATTTTTCAGTCCGTTTCATATTCCTCATATTTTTGACACATTTAGAAGTTCTTCATATTTTTCACACCTTTTCAGGCTCTTCATGTTTTGAACATCGCTTCATACTCCTCCTATTTTTCTGACCGTTTCATGCTCCTCATATTTTTAGCACCTTTTGAAGCTCTTCATATTTTTCACACCTTTTGAAGCTCTTCATATTTTTCACACCTTTTCGGGCTCTTCATGTTTTTCAAAACCGGTTCATGATCCTCCTATTTTTCCGACCGTTTCATGCTGCTCATGTATTTCACACCTTTTGAAGCTCTTCATATTTTTCACACGTTTCCAGGCTCTTCATGTTTTTCAACACTACTTCATGCTCCTCCTATTTTTCAGACCGTTCAATGCTCCTCATATTTTTGACACCTTTTGAAGCTCTTCTTATTTTTCACACATTTTCAGGCTCTTCATTTTTTTGAATACCTCTTCATGCTCCTCCTATTTTTCAGACCGTTTCATGCTCATCTCTTTTTGACACCTTTGGAAGCTCTTCATATTTTTCATACCTTTTGAAGCTCTTCATAATTTTCACACCTTTTCAGGCTCTTCATGTTGTTCAACACCGCTTCATGCTCCTCCTATTTTTCAGACCGTTTCATGTTCCTCCTATTTTTCACACCTTTTGAAGCTCTTCGTATTTTTCACAACTTTTCAGGCTCTTCATGTTGTTCAACACCGCTTCATGCTCCTCCTATTTTTCAGACCGTTTCATGTTCCTCCTATTTTTCACACCATTTGAAGCTCTTCATATTTTTCACCCCTTTTCAGGCTATTCATGTTTTTGAACATCACTTCATACTGCTCCTATTTTTCAGATCGTTTCATTCTCCTCATATATTTGACACCTTTTGAAGCTTTTCATATTTTTCACACCTTTTCAGGCTCTTCATGTTTTTGAACACCGATTCATGCTCCTCCTATTTTTCAGACCGTTTCATGATCCTCATATTTTTCGCACCTTTTGAAGCTCTTCATATTTTTCACACCTTTTCAGGCTCTTCATGTTTTTGAACACCGCCTCATGCTCCTCCTATTTTTTAGCACCGTTTCATGCTCCTCATGTATTTCACACCTTTTGAAGCTCTTCATATTTTTCACATGTTTCCTGTCTCTTCATTTCTTTGAAGACCGTTTCATGCTCTTCCTATTTTTCAGACCGTTTCAGGCTCCTCATATTTTTGACAGCCTTTGAAGCTCCTCATATTTTTCACACCTTCTGAATCTCTTCATATATTTCACACCTTTTCAGCCTTTTCATTCTTTTCAACACCACTTCATGCTCTTCCTATTTTTCAAACCGTTTCATTCTTTTCTCATTTTTGACACCTTTGGAAGCTCTTCATATTTTTCACATCTTTTCAGGCTCTTCATGATTTTGAACATCGCTTCATGCTCCTATTTTTCAGATCGTTTCATGCTCCTCTTGTATTTCACACATTTTGAAGCTCTTCATATATTTCACACATTTTCAGGCACTTCATGTTTTTCAACAGCACTTCATGCTCCCCCTATGTTTCAGACCGTTTCAAGCTCATGTCATTTTTGAAACCTTTGGAAGCTCTTCATATTTTTCACACCTTTTGAAGCTCTTCATATTTTTCACACCTTTTCACGCTCTTCAGGTTTTTCAACAACGCTTCATGCTCCTCCTATTTTTCAGACAGTTTCATGCTCCTCATATTTTTGACACCTTTTGCAGCTCTTCATGTTTTTCACACCTTTTCAGCTCTTCATGTTTTTGAACATCGCTTCATACTCCTCCTATTTTTCAGACCGTTTCATGCTCCTCATGTATTTCACACCTTTTGAAGCTCTTCATATTTTTCACACCTTTTCAGGCTGTGCATGTTTTTGAACACTGCTTCATGCTCCTTCTATTTTTCAGACCGTTTCATGCTCCTCATATTTTTGACACATTTTGAAGCTCTTTAAATTTATCACACCTTTTCAGGCTCTTCATGTTTTTCAACACCGCTTCATGCTCCTTCTATTTTTCAGACAGTTTCATGCTCCTCATATTTTTGACACCTTTTGCAGCTCTTCATGTTTTTCACACCTTTTCAGCTCTTCATGTTTTTGAACATCGCTTCATACTCCTCCTATTTTTCAGACCGTTTCATGCTCCTCATGTATTTCACACCTTTTGAAGCTCTCCATGTTTTTCACACCTTTTCAGGCTGTGCATGTTTTTGAACACTGCTTCATGCTCCTTCTATTTTTCAGACCATTTCATGCTCCTCATATTTTTGACACCTTTTGAAGCTCTTCATATTTTTCACACCTTTTCAGGCTCTTCATGTTTTTGAACACCTTTTCAGGCTCTTCATGTTTTCAACACCTTTTCAGGCTCTTCATGTTTTTCAACAGTGCTTCATGTTCCTCCTATTTTTCAGACCGTTTCATGCTCCTCCTTTTTTTTGACACATTTTGAAGCATTTCATAATTTTCACACATTTTTAGGCTTTTCTTTTTTTCAACACTGCTTCATGCTCCTTCTATTTTTCAGACCGTTTCATGCTCCACATATTTTTGACACCTTTTGAAGCTCTTCATATTTTTCACACCTTTTGAGTCTCATCATATATTTCACACATTTTCAGGCTCTTCATTTTTTCAACACCACTTCATGCTCCTCTTATTTTTCAGACCTTTTCTTGCTCATCTAATTTTTGACACCTTTTGAAGCTCTTCCTATTTTTGACACCTTTTGAAGCTCTTCATATTTTTCACACCTTTTCAGGCTCTTCTTGTTTTTGAACACGTTTTCAGGCTCTTCATGTTTTCCAACAGTGCTTCATGTTCCTCCTATTTTTCAGAGCGTTTCATGCTCCTCCTATTTTTGACACATGTTGAAGCTCTTCATATTTTTCACACCTTTTCAGGCTCTTCATGTTTTTCAACACCTTTTCAGGCTCTTCATGTTTTCAACACCTTTTCAGGCTCTTCATGTTTTTCAACAGTGCTTCATGTTCCTCCTATTTTTCAGACCGTTTCATGCTCCTCCTTTTTTTTGACACATTTTGAAGCATTTCATAATTTTCACACATTTTTAGGCTTTTCTTTTTTTCAACACTGCTTCATGCTCCTCCTATATTTCAGACCGTTTCATGCTCTTCATATTTTTGACACCTTTTGAAGCTGTTCATATATTTCACACCTTTTGAAGCTCTTCATATTTTTCACACGTTTTCATGCTGTTCGTGTTAGTCAACACCGCTTCATGCTCCTCCTATTTTTCAGACCGTTTCATGCTCTTCATATTCTTGACAACTTTTGAAGCTCTTCATATATTTCACACATTTTGAAGCTCTTCATATTTTTCACACCTTTTCAGGCTGTTCGTGTTTTTCAACACCGCTTCATGCTCCTCCTATTTTTCACACTGTTTCATGCTCCTTTCATTTTTGACACATCTTGAAGGTATTCATATTTTTGACACCTTTAGAAGCTCTTCATATTTTTCACAAGTTTTCAGGCTCTTCATGTTTTTCAACACAACTTCATGCTCCCCCTACTTTTCAGACCGTTTCATGCTCCTCATATTTTTGACACCTTTTGAAGCTCTTCATATATTTCACATATTTTCAGGCTCTTCATGTTTTTCAACATCTTTTCAGTCTCTTTATGTTTTTCAACACCGCTTCATGCTCCTCCTATTTTTCAGACCGTTTCATTCTCCTCATATTTTTGACACATTTTGAAGCTCATCATATATTTCACACGTTTTCAGGCTCTTCATATTTTTCAACACTGCATCATGCTCTTCGTATTTTTCAGGTAGTTTCATGCTCCTCAGTGTTTGACAAGTTTTGAAGCTCTTCATATTTTTCACACCTTTTCATGCTCTTCATGTTTTGAACACCATTTCATGCTCCTCCTATTTTTCGGAAAGTTACATGCTCCTCATATATTTGAGACCTTTTAAAGCTCTTCATATTCTTCACACTTTTTCAGTCTCTTCATGTTTTTCAACACCGCTTCATGGTCCTCCTATTTTTCAGACGGTTTCATGCTCCTCATATTTTTGACACCTTTTGAAGCTCTTCATATTTTTCACACCTTTTCAGGCTCTTCATGTTTTAAACACTGTTTCATGCTCCTCCTATTTTTCAGACCGTTTCATGCTCCTCATATTTTTGACACCTTTTGAAGCTCTTCATATTGTTCACACCTTTTCAGTCTCTTCATGTTTTTAAACAACGTTTCATGCTCCTCCTAATTTTGACACATTTTGAAGCTCTTCATATTGTTCACATCTTTTCAGACTATTAGTGTTTTTTCAACACCGCTTCATGCTCCTCATATTTTTCACACCTTTTGAAGCTCTTCATATTTTTCACACCTTTTCAGGCTCTTCATTGTTTTTTTTTTTATTTTATTTTATTTTTTATTATTATTATTATTATTTTTTTCCAGTGGGTTTTGTCATACATTGATATGAATCAGCCATGGATTTACATGTATTCCCAATCCCGATCCTCCCCCCCCACCTCCCTCTCCACCCTATTCCTCTGGATCTTCCCAGTGCACCAGGCCGGAGCACTTGTCTCGTGCATCCCTCCTGGGCTGGTGATCTCTTTCACCATAGATAGTATACATGCTGTTCTTTTGAAATATCCCACCCTCACATTCTTCCACAAAGTTCAAAAGTCTGTTCTGTATTTCTGTGTCTCTTTTTCTGTTCTGCATATAGGGTTATTGTTATCACCTTTCTAAATTCCATATACATGTGTCAGTATGCTGTAATGTTCTTTATCTTTCTGGCTTACTTCACTCTGTATAATGGGCTCCAGCTTCATCCATCTCATTAGGACTGGTTCAAACACTGCTTCATGATCCTCCTATTTTTCAGACCGTTTCATGCTCTTCATATTTTTGATACATTTTGAAGGTCTTCATATATTTCACAACTTTTCAGGCTCTTCATGGTTTTCCACACCGCTTCATGCTCCTCTTATTTTTCAGACCATTTCATGCTCCTCATATTTTGACACCTTTTGAAGCTCTTCATATATTTCACACCTTTTCAGGCTCCTCATGTTTTTCCACACCGCTTCATGCTCCTCCTATTTTTCAGACCGTTTTTTCCTCCTCATATTTTTGACACTTTTTGAAGCTCTTCACTTTTTTCACACTTTTTCAGAGTCTTCATGTTTTTCCACACCGCTTCATGCTCCTCGTATTTTTCAGACCGTTTCATGCTCCTCATATTCTTGACACGTTTTGAAGCTCTTCATATTTTTCACACATTTTCAGACTCTCCATGTTTTCAACACTGCTTCATGCTCCTCTTTTTTTCAGAACGTTTCATGCTCCTCATATTTTTGACACCTTTTGAAGCTCTTCATATATTACACACCTTTTCATGCTCTTCATGTTTTCAACACTGTTTCATGCTTCTCATATTTTTAAACCCGTTTCATGCTCCTCATATTTTGACACCTTTTGAAGCTCTTCATATTTTTCACACCTTTTCAGGCTCTTCATGTTTTTCATCACCGCTTCATGCTCCTACTATTTTTCAGACCGTTTTATGCTCCTCGTATTTTCACACCTTTTAAAGCTCTTCATATTTTTCACACATTTTCAGGCTCTCAAGTTTGTGAACACAGCTTCATGCTCCTCCTATTTTTCAGACCGTTTCATGCTCCTCATGTATTTCACACCTTCTGAAGCTCTTCCTATTTTTCACACCTTTCAGGCTTTTCATGTTTTTGAAAACCGCTTCATGCTCCTCCTATTTTTCAGACCATTTCATGCTCCTCATATTTTTGATAAGTTTTGAAGCTCTTCGTATTTTTCACACCTTTTCAGACTCTTCACGTTTTTCAACACCGCTTCATGCTCTTCCTATTTTTCAGACCGTTTTATGCTCATCTCATTTTTGACAACTTGTCAAGCTCTTCATATTTTTCACACCTTTTGAAGCTCTTCATATTTTTCACAAGTTTTCAGGCTCTTCATGGTTTTCAACACCGCTACATGCTCCTCCTATTTTTCAGACCGTTTCATGCTCCTCATATTTTTGACACCTTTTGAAGCTCTTCATATTTTTCACACCTTTCAGGCTCTTCATATTTTTCAAACCTTTTGAAACTCTTCATATTTTTCACACTTATTCAGGCTCTTCATGTTTTGAACACCGCTTCGTGCTCCTCCTATTTTTCAGACCGTTTCATGCTCCTCATATTTTTGAAACCTTTTGAAGCTCTACATATTTTTCACACCATTTCAGGCTCTTCATGTTTTTGAACACCGTTTCATGCTGCTCCTATTTTTCAGATCATTTCATGCTCCTCATATTTTTGACACTTTTTGAAGCTTTTCGTATTTTTCACACCTTTACAGGCTCTTCATGTTTTTGAAAACCGCCTCATGCTCCTCCTATTTTTCACATCTTTTGAAGCTCTTCATATTTTTCAAACCTTTTCAGGCTCTTCATATTTTTCACACGTTTTGAAGCTCTTCATATTTTTCACACGTTTTCAGACTCTTCATGTATTTCAACAACGCTTCATGCTGCTTCTATTTTTCAGACCTTTTCTTGCTCCTCATATTTTTGACCCGTTTTGAAGCTCTTCATATTTTTCACACCTTTTCAGGCTCTTCATGTTTTTGAACACCGTTTCATGCTCCTCGTATTTTTCAGACCGTTTCATAATCCTCATATTCTTGACACCTTTTGAAGCTCTTCATATTTTTCACACCTTTTCAGGCTCTTCATGTTTTTCAACACGACTTCATGCTTCTCCTATTTTCAGTCCGTTTCATGCTCCACATGTTTTTGACACCTTTTGAAGCTCTTCATATTTTTCACACCTTTTCAGGCTCTTCATGTTTTTGATCACCGTTTCATGCTCCTACTATTTTTCAGACCGTTTCATGCTCCTCATATATTTGACACCTTTAGAAACTCTTCATACTTTTCACATCTTTTCAGGCTCTTCATGTTTTTCAACACCACTTCATGCTCCGCCTATTTTTAAGACAGTTTCATTCTCCTCATATTTTTACACCTTTTGAAGCTCTTCATATTTTTCACACGTTTTCAGACTCTTCATGTATTTCAACACCTCTTCATGCTGCTTCTATTTTTCAGACGGCTTCATGCTCCTCATATTTTTGACCCGTTTTGAAGCTCTTCATATTTTTCACACCTTTTCAGTCTCTTCATGATTTTCAACACGGCTTCATGCTCCTCCTATTTTTCACACCATTTAATGCTCATCTCATTTTTGACACCTTTTGAAGCTCCTCATATTTTTTACACCTTTAGAAGCTCTTCATATTTCTCACAACTTTTCAGGCTCTTCATGTTTTTCAACACCGCTTCATGCTCCTCC
Organism: Dama dama; assembly: GCF_033118175.1. Taxonomy (NCBI): domain Eukaryota; kingdom Metazoa; phylum Chordata; class Mammalia; order Artiodactyla; family Cervidae; genus Dama; species Dama dama. Next base: position 1,883,020 of record NW_026870926.1, on the reverse strand, counting down.
TAATTTTCAGACCGTTTCATACTGCTCATATTTTTGACACCATTTGAAGCTCCTCATATATTTCACACCTGTTCAGACTCTTCATGATTTCCAACACTGCTTCATGCTCCTCGTATTTTTCACACCGTTTCATGCTCATCTCATTTTTGACACCTTTTAAAGCTCTTCATGTTTTTCACACCTTTTGAAGCTCTTCATATTTTTCACACGTTTTCAGTCTCTTCATGTTTTTCAACACTGCTTCATGCTCCTCCTATTTTTCAGACCGTTTCATGCTCCTCATATTTTTGACACGTTTTGAAACTCTTCATATTTTTCACACCTTTTGAAGCTCTTCATATTTTTCAAACGTTTTGAGGCTCTTCATGTTTTTCAACACCACTTCATGCTTCTCGTATTTTTCAGACCGTTTCATGCTCCTCATATTTTTGACACGTTTTGAGGCTCTTCATATTTTTCACACGTTTTCAGGCTCATCATGTTTTCAACACCACTTCATGCTCCTCATATTTTTCAGACTGTTTCATGCTCCTCATATTTTTGACACCTTTTGAAGCTCTTCATATTCTTCACAACTTTTCAGGCTCTTCATGTTTTTGAACATCGCTTCATGCTCCTCCTATTTTTCAGACCATTTCATGCTCCTCCTAATTTTGACTCGTTTTGAAGCTCTTCATCTTTTTCACACCTTTTCTGGCTCTATATGATTTTGAACACCGCTTCATGTTCCTCCTATTTTTCAGAACTCTTCATGCTCCTCATATTTTTGACACCTTTTGAAGGTCTTCATATTTTTCACACCTTTTTAGGCTCTTCATGTTTTTCAACACAGATTCATGCTCCTCCTATTTTTCAGACCGTTTCATGCTCCTCATATTTTTCACACCTTTTGAAGCTCTTCATATTTGTCACAAATTTTCAGGCTTTCATGTTTTTGAACACCGCTTCTTGCTCCTCCTATTTTTTAGACCGTTTCATGCTCCTCATGTATTTCACACCTTTTGAATCTCTTCATATTTTTCAAACCTTTCCAGGCTCTTCATGTTTTTGACACCGTTTCATGCTCCTCCTATTTTTCAGACCCTTTCATGCTCCTCATATTTTTGACACGTTTTGAACCTCTTCATATTTTGCTCACATTTTCAGGCTCTTCATGTTTTGGAACACCGCTTCATGCTCCTCCTAATTTTCAGACCGTTTCATGCTCCTCATATTTTTGAACCTTTTGAAGCTCTCCATATTTTTCACACCTTTTCATGCTCTTCATATATTTCAACACCTCTGATTGCTCCTACTTTTTTTCATACCGTTTATGCTCCTCATGTATTTCACACCTTTTGAAGGTCTTCATATTTTTCACACCTTTTCAGGCTCTTCATGTTTTTGAACAATGCTTCATGCTCCACCTATTTTTCACACCTTTTGAAGCTCTACATATTTTTCACAACTTTTCAGGCTCTTCATGATTTTCAACACCGCTTCATGCTCCCCCTATTTTTCAGACCGTTTAATGCTCCTCATGTATTTCACACCTTTTGAATCTCTTCATATTTTTCACACCTTTTCAGGCTCTTCATGTTTTTCAACACAGATTCATGCTCCTCGTATATTTCAGCTCATTTCATGCTCCTCATATTTTTCACACCTTTTGAACCTCTTCATATATTTCACACCTTTCAAGGCTCTTCATTTTTTTTAAGACGACTTCATGCTCTTCCTATTTTTCACACCGTTTCATGCTCATTTCTTTTTTGACACCTTTTGAAGCTCTTCATATTTTTCACACCTTTTCAGTCTCTTCATCATTTTGAACACCGTTTCATGCTCCTCCTATTTTTCAGACCCTTTCATGCTCCTCATATTTTTGACACTTTTTGAACCTCTTCATATTTTGCTCACATTTTCAGGCTCTTCATATTTTTGAACACCGCTTCATGCTCCTCCTAATTTTCAGACCGTTTCATGCTCCTCATATTTTTGACACCTTTTGATGCTCTTCATATTTTTCACAACTTTTCAGGCTCTTCATGTTTTTGAACACCGCTTCATGCTCCTCCTTTTTTTCAGTCCATTTCATGCTTCTCATGTATTTCACACCTTTTGAAGCTCTTCATATTTTTCACACCTTTTCAGGCTCTTCATGTTATTGAACACGGTTTCATGCTCCTCCTATTTATCAGACCATTTCAGGCTTCTCATATTTTTGACACCTTGTGAAGCTCCTCATATTTTTCACACCTTTTGAAGCTCTTCATATTTTTCACACGTTTTCAGGCTCTTCATGTCTATAAACACCACTTCATGCTCCTCCTATTTTTCAGACCGTTTAATTCACCTCATGTATTTCACACATTTTGAAGCTCTTCATTATTTTCCCCCCTTTTCAGGCTCTTCATGTTTTTGAACACCGTTTCATGCTCCTTCTATTTTTCGGACCATTTCATATTCCTCATATTTTTGACACCTTTTGAAGCTCTTCATATTTTTCACACCTTTTCAGGCTCTTCATGTTTTTCAGGACCGCATCATATTCCGCCGATTTTTCAGACCGTTTCATGCTCCTCATTATTTCACACCTTTTGAAGCTCTTCATATTTTTCACACCTTTTCAGGCTCTGCATGTTTTTGAACACAGTTTCATGCTCCTCCTATTTTTCAGTCCGTTTCATATTCCTCATATTTTTGACACATTTAGAAGTTCTTCATATTTTTCACACCTTTTCAGGCTCTTCATGTTTTGAACATCGCTTCATACACCTCCTATTTTTCTGACCGTTTCATGCTCCTCATATTTTTAGCACCTTTTGAAGCTCTTCATATTTTTCACACCTTTTGAAGCTCTTCATATTTTTCACACCTTTTCGGGCTCTTCATGTTTTTCAAAACCAGTTCATGCTCCTCCTATTTTTCCGACCGTTTCATGCTGCTCATGTATTTCACACCTTTTGAAGCTCTTCATATTTTTCACACGTTTCCAGGCTCTTCATGTTTTTCAACACTACTTCATGCTCCTCCTATTTTTCAGACCGTTCAATGCTCCTCATATTTTTGACACCTTTTGAAGCTCTTCTTATTTTTCACACATTTTCAGGCTCTTCATTTTTTTGAATACCTCTTCATGCTCCTCCTATTTTTCAGACCGTTTCATATTCCTCCTATTTTTCACACCTTTTGAAGCTCTTCATATTTTTCACACCTTTTCAGGCTCTTCATGTTTTTGAACACAGCTTCATGCTCCTCCTATTTTTCAGACCATTTAATACTCGTCATGTATTTCACATCTTTTGAAGCTCTTCGTATTTTTCACACCTTTTCATTCTCTTATTTTTCAACAGAGATTCATGCTCCTCGTATATTTCAGACCGTTTCAAGCTCCTCATATTTTTCACACCTTTTGAAGCTCTTCATATTTTTCACACCTTTTGAAGCTCTTAAGATTTATCACACGTTTTTCACGCTCTTCATGTTTTTCAACACCGCCTCATGATCCTCCTATTTTTCAGTCTGTTTCATGCTCCTCATATTTTTGACACCTTTTGAAGCTCTTCATATATTTCACAACTTTTCAGGCACTTCATGTTTTTCAACACCGCTTCATGCTCCTCCTATTGTTCAGACCGTTTCATGCTCCTAATATTTGTGACACCATTTGAAGCTCTTCATATTTTTCACCCCTTTTCAGGCTATTCATGTTTTTGAACATCACTTCATACTGCTCCTATTTTTCAGATCGTTTCATTCTCCTCATATATTTGACACCTTTTGAAGCTTTTCATATTTTTCACACCTTTTCAGGCTCTTCATGTTTTTGAACACCGATTCATGCTCCTCCTATTTTTCAGACCGTTTCATGCTCCTCATATTTTTCGCACCTTTTGAAGCTCTTCATATTTTTCACACCTTTTCAGGCTCTTCATGTTTTTGAACACCGCTTCATGCTCCTCCTATTTTTTAGCACCGTTTCATGCTCCTCATGTATTTCACACCTTTTGAAGCTCTTCATATTTTTCACATGTTTCCTGTCTCTTCATTTCTTTGAAGACCGTTTCATGCTCTTCCTATTTTTCAGACCGTTTCAGGCTCCTCATATTTTTGACAGCCTTTGAAGCTCCTCATATTTTTCACACCTTCTGAATCTCTTCATATATTTCACACCTTTTCAGCCTTTTCATTCTTTTCAACACCACTTCATGCTCTTCCTATTTTTCAAACCGTTTCATTCTTTTCTCATTTTTGACACCTTTGGAAGCTCTTCATATTTTTCACATCTTTTCAGGCTCTTCATGATTTTGAACATCGCTTCATGCTCCTATTTTTCAGATCGTTTCATGCTCCTCTTGTATTTCACACATTTTGAAGCTCTTCATATATTTCACACATTTTCAGGCACTTCATGTTTTTCAACAGCACTTCATGCTCCCCCTATGTTTCAGACCGTTTCAAGCTCATGTCATTTTTGAAACCTTTGGAAGCTCTTCATATTTTTCACACCTTTTGAAGCTCTTCATATTTTTCACACCTTTTCACGCTCTTCAGGTTTTTCAACAACGCTTCATGCTCCTCCTATTTTTCAGACAGTTTCATGCTCCTCATATTTTTGACACCTTTTGCAGCTCTTCATGTTTTTCACACCTTTTCAGCTCTTCATGTTTTTGAACATCGCTTCATACTCCTCCTATTTTTCAGACCGTTTCATGCTCCTCATGTATTTCACACCTTTTGAAGCTCTTCATATTTTTCACACCTTTTCAGGCTGTGCATGTTTTTGAACACTGCTTCATGCTCCTTCTATTTTTCAGACCGTTTCATGCTCCTCATATTTTTGACACATTTTGAAGCTCTTTAAATTTATCACACCTTTTCAGGCTCTTCATGTTTTTCAACACCGCTTCATGCTCCTTCTATTTTTCAGACAGTTTCATGCTCCTCATATTTTTGACACCTTTTGCAGCTCTTCATGTTTTTCAGACCTTTTCAGCTCTTCATGTTTTTGAACATCGCTTCATACTCCTCCTATTTTTCAGACCGTTTCATGCTCCTCATGTATTTCACACCTTTTGAAGCTCTCCATGTTTTTCACACCTTTTCAGGCTGTGCATGTTTTTGAACACTGCTTCATGCTCCTTCTATTTTTCAGACCATTTCATGCTCCTCATATTTTTGACACCTTTTGAAGCTCTTCATATTTTTCACACCTTTTCAGGCTCTTCATGTTTTTGAACACCGTTTCATGCTCCTTCTATTTTTCAGACCGTTTCATGCTCCACATATTTTTGACACCTTTTGAAGCTCTTCATATTTTTCACACCTTTTGAGTCTCATCATATATTTCACACATTTTCAGGCTCTTCATTTTTTCAACACCACTTCATGCTCCTCTTATTTTTCAGACCTTTTCTTGCTCATCTAATTTTTGACACCTTTTGAAGCTCTTCCTATTTTTGACACCTTTTGAAGCTCTTCATATTTTTCACACCTTTTCAGGCTCTTCTTGTTTTTGAACACGTTTTCAGGCTCTTCATGTTTTCCAACAGTGCTTCATGTTCCTCCTATTTTTCAGAGCGTTTCATGCTCCTCCTATTTTTGACACATGTTGAAGCTCTTCATATTTTTCACACCTTTTCAGGCTCTTCATGTTTTTCAACACCTTTTCAGGCTCTTCATGTTTTCAACACCTTTTCAGGCTCTTCATGTTTTTCAACAGTGCTTCATGTTCCTCCTATTTTTCAGACCGTTTCATGCTCCTCCTTTTTTTTGACACATTTTGAAGCATTTCATAATTTTCACACATTTTTAGGCTTTTCTTTTTTTCAACACTGCTTCATGCTCCTCCTATATTTCAGACCGTTTCATGCTCTTCATATTTTTGACACCTTTTGAAGCTGTTCATATATTTCACACCTTTTGAAGCTCTTCATATTTTTCACACGTTTTCATGCTGTTCGTGTTAGTCAACACCGCTTCATGCTCCTCCTATTTTTCAGACCGTTTCATGCTCTTCATATTCTTGACAACTTTTGAAGCTCTTCATATATTTCACACATTTTGAAGCTCTTCATATTTTTCACACCTTTTCAGGCTGTTCGTGTTTTTCAACACCGCTTCATGCTCCTCCTATTTTTCACACTGTTTCATGCTCCTTTCATTTTTGACACATCTTGAAGGTATTCATATTTTTGACACCTTTAGAAGCTCTTCATATTTTTCACAAGTTTTCAGGCTCTTCATGTTTTTCAACACAACTTCATGCTCCCCCTACTTTTCAGACCGTTTCATGCTCCTCATATTTTTGACACCTTTTGAAGCTCTTCATATATTTCACATATTTTCAGGCTCTTCATGTTTTTCAACATCTTTTCAGTCTCTTTATGTTTTTCAACACCGCTTCATGCTCCTCCTATTTTTCAGACCGTTTCATTCTCCTCATATTTTTGACACATTTTGAAGCTCATCATATATTTCACACGTTTTCAGGCTCTTCATATTTTTCAACACTGCATCATGCTCTTCGTATTTTTCAGGTAGTTTCATGCTCGTCAGTGTTTGACAAGTTTTGAAGCTCTTCATATTTTTCACACCTTTTCATGCTCTTCATGTTTTGAACACCATTTCATGCTCCTCCTATTTTTCGGAAAGTTACATGCTCCTCATATATTTGAGACCTTTTAAAGCTCTTCATATTCTTCACACTTTTTCAGTCTCTTCATGTTTTTCAACACCGCTTCATGGTCCTCCTATTTTTCAGACGGTTTCATGCTCCTCATATTTTTGACACCTTTTGAAGCTCTTCATATTTTTCACACCTTTTCAGGCTCTTCATGTTTTAAACACTGTTTCATGCTCCTCCTATTTTTCAGACCGTTTCATCCTCCTCATATTTTTGACACCTTTTGAAGCTCTTCATATTGTTCACACCTTTTCAGTCTCTTCATGTTTTTAAACAACGTTTCATGCTCCTCCTAATTTTGACACATTTTGAAGCTCTTCATATTGTTCACATCTTTTCAGACTATTAGTGTTTTTTCAACACCGCTTCATGCTCCTCATATTTTTCACACCTTTTGAAGCTCTTCATATTTTTCACACCTTTTCAGGCTCTTCATTGTTTTTTTTTTATTTTATTTTATTTTTTATTATTATTATTATTTTTTTTTTCCAGTGGGTTTTGTCATACATTGATATGAATCAGCCATGGATTTACATGTATTCCCAATCCCGATCCTCCCCCCCCACCTCCCTCTCCACCCTATTCCTCTGGATCTTCCCAGTGCACCAGGCCGGAGCACTTGTCTCGTGCATCCCACCTGGGCTGGTGATCTCTTTCACCATAGATAGTATACATGCTGTTCTTTTGAAATATCCCACCCTCACATTCTTCCACAAAGTTCAAAAGTCTGTTCTGTATTTCTGTGTCTCTTTTTCTGTTCTGCATATAGGGTTATCGTTATCACCTTTCTAAATTCCATATACATGTGTCAGTATGCTGTAATGTTCTTTATCTTTCTGGCTTACTTCACTCTGTATAATGGGCTCCAGCTTCATCCATCTCATTAGGACTGGTTCAAACACTGCTTCATGATCCTCCTATTTTTCAGACCGTTTCATGCTCTTCATATTTTTGATACATTTTGAAGGTCTTCATATATTTCACAACTTTTCAGGCTCTTCATGGTTTTCCACACCGCTTCATGCTCCTCTTATTTTTCAGACCATTTCATGCTCCTCATATTTTGACACCTTTTGAAGCTCTTCATATATTTCACACCTTTTCAGGCTCCTCATGTTTTTCCACACCGCTTCATGCTCCTCCTATTTTTCAGACCGTTTTTTCCTCCTCATATTTTTGACACTTTTTGAAGCTCTTCACTTTTTTCACACTTTTTCAGAGTCTTCATGTTTTTCCACACCGCTTCATGCTCCTCGTATTTTTCAGACCGTTTCATGCTCCTCATATTCTTGACACGTTTTGAAGCTCTTCATATTTTTCACACATTTTCAGACTCTCCATGTTTTCAACACTGCTTCATGCTCCTCTTTTTTTCAGAACGTTTCATGCTCCTCATATTTTTGACACCTTTTGAAGCTCTTCATATATTACACACCTTTTCATGCTCTTCATGTTTTCAACACTGTTTCATGCTTCTCATATTTTTAAACCCGTTTCATGCTCCTCATATTTTGACACCTTTTGAAGCTCTTCATATTTTTCACACCTTTTCAGGCTCTTCATGTTTTTCATCACCGCTTCATGCTCCTACTATTTTTCAGACCGTTTTATGCTCCTCGTATTTTCACACCTTTTAAAGCTCTTCATATTTTTCACACATTTTCAGGCTCTCAAGTTTGTGAACACAGCTTCATGCTCCTCCTATTTTTCAGACCGTTTCATGCTCCTCATGTATTTCACACCTTCTGAAGCTCTTCCTATTTTTCACACCTTTCAGGCTTTTCATGTTTTTGAAAACCGCTTCATGCTCCTCCTATTTTTCAGACCATTTCATGCTCCTCATATTTTTGATAAGTTTTGAAGCTCTTCGTATTTTTCACACCTTTTCAGACTCTTCACGTTTTTCAACACCGCTTCATGCTCTTCCTATTTTTCAGACCGTTTTATGCTCATCTCATTTTTGACAACTTGTCAAGCTCTTCATATTTTTCACACCTTTTGAAGCTCTTCATATTTTTCACAAGTTTTCAGGCTCTTCATGGTTTTCAACACCGCTACATGCTCCTCCTATTTTTCAGACCGTTTCATACTCCTCATATTTTTGACACCTTTTGAAGCTCTTCATATTTTTCACACCTTTCAGGCTCTTCATATTTTTCAAACCTTTTGAAACTCTTCATATTTTTCACACTTATTCAGGCTCTTCATGTTTTGAACACCGCTTCGTGCTCCTCCTATTTTTCAGACCGTTTCATGCTCCTCATATTTTTGAAACCTTTTGAAGCTCTACATATTTTTCACACCATTTCAGGCTCTTCATGTTTTTGAACACCGTTTCATGCTGCTCCTATTTTTCAGATCATTTCATGCTCCTCATATTTTTGACACTTTTTGAAGCTTTTCGTATTTTTCACACCTTTACAGGCTCTTCATGTTTTTGAAAACCGCCTCATGCTCCTCCTATTTTTCACATCTTTTGAAGCTCTTCATATTTTTCAAACCTTTTCAGGCTCTTCATATTTTTCACACGTTTTGAAGCTCTTCATATTTTTCACACGTTTTCAGACTCTTCATGTATTTCAACAACGCTTCATGCTGCTTCTATTTTTCAGACCTTTTCTTGCTCCTCATATTTTTGACCCGTTTTGAAGCTCTTCATATTTTTCACACCTTTTCAGGCTCTTCATGTTTTTGAACACCGTTTCATGCTCCTCGTATTTTTCAGACCGTTTCATAATCCTCATATTCTTGACACCTTTTGAAGCTCTTCATATTTTTCACACCTTTTCAGGCTCTTCATGTTTTTCAACACGACTTCATGCTTCTCCTATTTTCAGTCCGTTTCATGCTCCACATGTTTTTGACACCTTTTGAAGCTCTTCATATTTTTCACACCTTTTCAGGCTCTTCATGTTTTTGATCACCGTTTCATGCTCCTACTATTTTTCAGACCGTTTCATGCTCCTCATATATTTGACACCTTTAGAAACTCTTCATACTTTTCACATCTTTTCAGGCTCTTCATGTTTTTCAACACCACTTCATGCTCCGCCTATTTTTAAGACAGTTTCATTCTCCTCATATTTTTACACCTTTTGAAGCTCTTCATATTTTTCACACGTTTTCAGACTCTTCATGTATTTCAACACCTCTTCATGCTGCTTCTATTTTTCAGACGGCTTCATGCTCCTCATATTTTTGACCCGTTTTGAAGCTCTTCATATTTTTCACACCTTTTCAGTCTCTTCATGATTTTCAACACGGCTTCATGCTCCTCCTATTTTTCACACCATTTAATGCTCATCTCATTTTTGACACCTTTTGAAGCTCCTCATATTTTTTACACCTTTAGAAGCTCTTCATATTTCTCACAACTTTTCAGGCTCTTCATGTTTTTCAACACCGCTTCATGCTCCTCCTAATTTTCAGACCGTTTCATACTGCTCATATTTTTGACACCATTTGAAGCTCCTCATATATTTCACACCTGTTCAGACTCTTCATGATTTCCAACACTGCTTCATGCTCCTCGTATTTTTCACACCGTTTCATGCTCATCTCATTTTTGACACCTTTTAAAGCTCTTCATGTTTTTCACACCTTTTGAAGCTCTTCATATTTTTCACACGTTTTCAGTCTCTTCATGTTTTTCAACACTGCTTCATGCTCCTCCTATTTTTCAGACCGTTTCATGCTCCTCATATTTTTGACACGTTTTGAAACTCTTCATATTTTTCACACCTTTTGAAGCTCTTCATATTTTTCAAACGTTTTGAGGCTCTTCATGTTTTTCAACACCACTTCATGCTTCTCGTATTTTTCAGACCGTTTCATGCTCCTCATATTTTTGACACGTTTTGAGGCTCTTCATATTTTTCACACGTTTTCAGGCTCATCATGTTTTCAACACCACTTCATGCTCCTCATATTTTTCAGACTGTTTCATGCTCCTCATATTTTTGACACCTTTTGAAGCTCTTCATATTCTTCACAACTTTTCAGGCTCTTCATGTTTTTGAACATCGCTTCATGCTCCTCCTATTTTTCAGACCATTTCATGCTCCTCCTAATTTTGACTCGTTTTGAAGCTCTTCATCTTTTTCACACCTTTTCTAGCTCTATATGATTTTGAACACCGCTTCATGTTCCTCCTATTTTTCAGAACTCTTCATGCTCCACATATTTTTGACACCTTTTGAAGGTCTTCATATTTTTCACACCTTTTTAGGCTCTTCATGTTTTTCAACACAGATTCATGCTCCTCCTATTTTTCAGACCGTTTCATGCTCCTCATATTTTTCACACCTTTTGAAGCTCTTCATATTTGTCACAAATTTTCAGGCTTTCATGTTTTTGAACACCGCTTCTTGCTCCTCCTATTTTTTAGACCGTTTCATGCTCCTCATGTATTTCACACCTTTTGAATCTCTTCATATTTTTCAAACTTTCCAGGCTCTTCATGTTTTTGACACCGTTTCATGCTCCTCCTATTTTTCAGACCCTTTCATGCTCCTCATATTTTTGACACGTTTTGAACCTCTTCATATTTTGCTCACATTTTCAGGCTCTTCATGTTTTTGAACACCGCTTCATGCTCCTCCTAATTTTCAGACCGTTTCATGCTCCTCGTATTTTTGAACCTTTTGAAGCTCTCCATATTTTTCACACCTTTTCATGCTCTTCATATATTTCAACACCTCTGATTGCTCCTACTTTTTTTCATACCGTTTATGCTCCTCATGTATTTCACACCTTTTGAAGGTCTTCATATTTTTCACACCTTTTCAGGCTCTTCATGTTTTTGAACAATGCTTCATGCTCCACCTATTTTTCACACCTTTTGAAGCTCTACATATTTTTCACAACTTTTCAGGCTCTTCATGATTTTCAACACCGCTTCATGCTCCCCCTATTTTTCAGACCGTTTAATGCTCCTCATGTATTTCACACCTTTTGAATCTCTTCATATTTTTCACACCTTTTCAGGCTCTTCATGTTTTTCAACACAGATTCATGCTCCTCGTATATTTCAGCTCATTTCATGCTCCTCATATTTTTCACACCTTTTGAACCTCTTCATATATTTCACACCTTTCAAGGCTCTTCATTTTTTTTAAGACGACTTCATGCTCTTCCTATTTTTCACACCGTTTCATGCTCATTTCTTTTTTGACACCTTTTGAAGCTCTTCATATTTTTCACACCTTTTCAGTCTCTTCATCATTTTGAACACCGTTTCATGCTCCTCCTATTTTTCAGACCCTTTCATGCTCCTCATATTTTTGACACTTTTTGAACCTCTTCATATTTTGCTCACATTTTCAGGCTCTTCATATTTTTGAACACCGCTTCATGCTCCTCCTAATTTTCAGACCGTTTCATGCTCCTCATATTTTTGACACCTTTTGATGCTCTTCATATTTTTCACAACTTTTCAGGCTCTTCATGTTTTTGAACACCGCTTCATGCTCCTCCTTTTTTTCAGTCCATTTCATGCTTCTCATGTATTTCACACCTTTTGAAGCTCTTCATATTTTTCACACCTTTTCAGGCTCTTCATGTTATTGAACACGGTTTCATGCTCCTCCTATTTATCAGACCATTTCAGGCTTCTCATATTTTTGACACCTTGTGAAGCTCCTCATATTTTTCACACCTTTTGAAGCTCTTCATATTTTTCACACGTTTTCAGGCTCTTCATGTCTTTAAACACCACTTCATGCTCCTCCTATTTTTCAGACCGTTTAATTCACCTCATGTATTTCACACATTTTGAAGCTCTTCATTATTTTCCCCCCTTTTCAGGCTCTTCATGTTTTTGAACACCGTTTCATGCTCCTTCTATTTTTCGGACCATTTCATATTCCTCATATTTTTGACACCTTTTGAAGCTCTTCATATTTTTCACACCTTTTCAGGCTCTTCATGTTTTTCAGGACCGCATCATATTCCGCCGATTTTTCAGACCGTTTCATGCTCCTCATTATTTCACACCTTTTGAAGCTCTTCATATTTTTCACACCTTTTCAGGCTCTGCATGTTTTTGAACACAGTTTCATGCTCCTCCTATTTTTCAGTCCGTTTCATATTCCTCATATTTTTGACACATTTAGAAGTTCTTCATATTTTTCACACCTTTTCAGGCTCTTCATGTTTTGAACATCGCTTCATACACCTCCTATTTTTCTGACCGTTTCATGCTCCTCATATTTTTAGCACCTTTTGAAGCTCTTCATATTTTTCACACCTTTTGAAGCTCTTCATATTTTTCACACCTTTTCGGGCTCTTCATGTTTTTCAAAACCAGTTCATGCTCCTCCTATTTTTCCGACCGTTTCATGCTGCTCATGTATTTCACACCTTTTGAAGCTCTTCATATTTTTCACACGTTTCCAGGCTCTTCATGTTTTTCAACACTACTTCATGCTCCTCCTATTTTTCAGACCGTTCAATGCTCCTCATATTTTTGACACCTTTTGAAGCTCTTCTTATTTTTCACACATTTTCAGGCTCTTCATTTTTTTGAATACCTCTTCATGCTCCTCCTATTTTTCAGACCGTTTCATGCTCATCTCTTTTTGACACCTTTGGAAGCTCTTCATATTTTTCATACCTTTTGAAGCTCTTCATAATTTTCACACCTTTTCAGGCTCTTCATGGTGTTCAACACCGCTTCATGCTCCTCCTATTTTTCAGACCGTTTCATGTTCCTCCTATTTTTCACACCTTTTGATGCTCTTCATATTTTTCACACCTTTTCAGGCTCTTCATGTTTTTGAACACAGCTTCATGCTCCTCCTATTTTTCAGACCATTTAATACTCGTCATGTATTTCACATCTTTTGAAGCTCTTCGTATTTTTCACACCTTTTCATTCTCTTATTTTTCAACAGAGATTCATGCTCCTCGTATATTTCAGACCGTTTCAAGCTCCTCATATTTTTCACACCTTTTGAAGCTCTTCATATTTTTCACACCTTTTGAAGCTCTTAAGATTTATCACACGTTTTTCACGCTCTTCATGTTTTTCAACACCGCCTCATGATCCTCCTATTTTTCAGTCTGTTTCATGCTCCTCATATTTTTGACACCTTTTGAAGCTCTTCATATATTTCACAACTTTTCAGGCACTTCATGTTTTTCAACACCGCTTCATGCTCCTCCTATTGTTCAGACCGTTTCATGCTCCTAATATTTGTGACACCATTTGAAGCTCTTCATATTTTTCACCCCTTTTCAGGCTATTCATGTTTTTGAACATCACTTCATACTGCTCCTATTTTTCAGATCGTTTCATTCTCCTCATATATTTGACACCTTTTGAAGCTTTTCATATTTTTCACACCTTTTCAGGCTCTTCATGTTTTTGAACACCGATTCATGCTCCTCCTATTTTTCAGACCGTTTCATGCTCCTCATATTTTTCGCACCTTTTGAAGCTCTTCATATTTTTCACACCTTTTCAGGCTCTTCATGTTTTTGAACACCGCTTCATGCTCCTCCTATTTTTTAGCACCGTTTCATGCTCCTCATGTATTTCACACCTTTTGAAGCTCTTCATATTTTTCACATGTTTCCTGTCTCTTCATTTCTTTGAAGACCATTTCATGCTCTTCCTATTTTTCAGACCGTTTCAGGCTCCTCATATTTTTGACAGCCTTTGAAGCTCCTCATATTTTTCACACCTTCTGAATCTCTTCATATATTTCACACCTTTTCAGCCTTTTCATTCTTTTCAACACCACTTCATGCTCTTCCTATTTTTCAAACCGTTTCATTCTTTTCTCATTTTTGACACCTTTGGAAGCTCTTCATATTTTTCACATCTTTTCAGGCTCTTCATGATTTTGAACATCGCTTCATGCTCCTATTTTTCAGATCGTTTCATGCTCCTCTTGTATTTCACACATTTTGAAGCTCTTCATATATTTCACACATTTTCAGGCACTTCATGTTTTTCAACAGCACTTCATGCTCCCCCTATGTTTCAGACCGTTTCAAGCTCATGTCATTTTTGAAACCTTTGGAAGCTCTTCATATTTTTCACACCTTTTGAAGCTCTTCATATTTTTCACACCTTTTCACGCTCTTCAGGTTTTTCAACAACGCTTCATGCTCCTCCTATTTTTCAGACAGTTTCATGCTCCTCATATTTTTGACACCTTTTGCAGCTCTTCATGTTTTTCACACCTTTTCAGGCTGTGCATGTTTTTGAACACTGCTTCATGCTCCTTCTATTTTTCAGACCGTTTCATGCTCCTCATATTTTTGACACCTTTTGAAGCTCTTCATATTTTTCACACCTTTTCAGGCTCTTCATGTTTTTGAACACCGTTTCATGGTCCTTCTATTTTTCAGACCGTTTCATGCTCCTCATATTTTTGACACCTTTTGAAGCTCTTCATATTTTTCACACCTTTTGAGTCTCATCATATATTTCACACCTTTTCAGGCTCTTCATTTTTTCAACACCACTTCATGCTCCTCTTATTTTTCAGACCTTTTCTTCCTCATCTAATTTTTGACACCTTTTGAAGCTCTTCCTATTTTTGACACCTTTTGAAGCTCTTCATATTTTTCACACCTTTTCAGGCTCTTCTTGTTTTTGAACACGTTTTCAGGCTCTTCATGTTTTCCAACAGTGCTTCATGTTCCTCCTATTTTTCAGACCGTTTCATGCTCCTCCTATTTTTGACACATGTTGAAGCTCTTCATATTTTTCACACCTTTTCAGGCTCTTCATGTTTTTCAACACCTTTTCAGGCTCTTCAAGTTTTCAACACCTTTTCAGGATCTTCATGTTTTTCAACAGTGCTTCATGTTCCTCCTATTTTTCAGACCGTTTCATGCTCCTCCTTTTTTTTTGACACATTTTGAAGCATTTCATAATTTTCACACATTTTCAGGCTTTTCTTGTTTTCAACACTGCTTCATGCTCCTCCTATATTTCAGACCGTTTCATGCTCTTCATATTTTTGACACCTTTTGAAGCTGTTCATACATTTCACACCTTTTGAAGCTCTTCATATTTTTCACACGTTTTCATGCTGTTCGTGTTAGTCAACACCGCTTCATGCTCCTCCTATTTTTCAGACCGTTTCATGCTCTTCATAATCTTGACAACTTTTGAAGCTCTTCATATATTTCACACCTTTTGAAGCTCTTCATATTTTTCACACCTTTTCAGGCTGTTCGTGTTTTTCAACAACGCTTCATGCTCCTCCTATTTTTCACACTGTTTCATGCTCCTTTCATTTTTGACACATCTTGAAGGTATTCATATTTTTGACACCTTTAGAAGCTCTTCATATTTTTCACAAGTTTTCAGGCTCTTCATGTTTTTCAACACCACTTCATGCTCCCCCTACTTTTCAGACCGTTTCATGCTCCTCATATTTTTGACACCTTTTGAAGCTCTTCATATATTTCACATATTTTCAGGCTCTTCATGTTTTTCAACATCTTTTCAGTCTCTTTATGTTTTTCAACACCGCTTCATGCTCCTCCTATTTTTCAGAACTTTTAATGCTCCTCAGATTTTTGACACCTTTTGAAGCTCTTCATATTTTGCAACATTTTCAGGCTCTTCATGTTTTTGAACACCTTTTCAGGCTCTTCATATTTTTCAGCATCGCTTCATGCTCCTCCTATTTTTCAGACTTTTCATGCTCCTCATATTTTTGACACGTTTTGAAGCTCTTCATATTTTTCACACCTTTTCAGGCTCTTCATGTTTTTGAACACCGTTTCATGCTCCTCTTATTTTTCAGACCATTTCATGTTCCTCATATTTTTGTACCTTTTGAAGCTCTTCATATTTTTCACTCCTTTTCAGGCTCTTCATGTTTTTCAACACCGCTTCATGCTACTCCTATTTTTCAGACCGTTTCATGCTCCTCATATTTTTGACACGTTTTGAAGCTCTTCATATTTTTCACACGTTTGCAGTCTGTTCATGTTTTTCAACACCACTTCATGCTCCTCCTATTTTTCACACCTTTTCATGCTCCTCTCATTATTGACACATTTTGAAGCTCTTCATATTTTTCACACCTTTTCAAGCTCTTCATAATGTTCACTTGTTTTCAGGCTATTCATGTTTTCAACACCGCTTCATGCTCCTCCTATTTTTCAGACCGTTTTATTATCCTCATAATTTTGAGACCTTACCAAGCTTTTCATATTTATCACACCTTTTCAGGCTCTTCATGTTTTTGATCACCTTTTCAA
Source organism: Dama dama (assembly GCF_033118175.1). Lineage (NCBI taxonomy): Eukaryota > Metazoa > Chordata > Mammalia > Artiodactyla > Cervidae > Dama > Dama dama. The sequence goes on along the minus strand of NW_026870926.1, from coordinate 1,866,123 downwards.
GCGCTTCAGGTTTTCCTACACCGCTTCATGCTCCTCCTATTTTTCAGACCGTTTCATGCTCCTCATATTTTTGACACCTTTTGAAGCTCTTCATATTTTTCACACCTTTCAGGCTCTTCATGTTTTTGAACACCACTTCATGCTCCTCCTATTTTTCAGACCGTTTCATGCTCCTCATAATTTTCACACCTTTTGAAGCTGTTCATATTTTTCACACCTTTTCAGACTGTTCATGTTTTCAAAACCGCCTCATGCTCCTCTGATTTATCTGTCCGTTTCATACTGCTCATATTTTTGACACATTTTGAATCTCTTCATATTTTTCACACCTTTTCAGGCTCTTCATGTTTTTGAACACCTTTCAGGCTCTTCATGTTTTTCAACACCACTTCATGCTCCTCCTATTTTTCAGACCGTTTCATGCTCCTCATATTCTTGACACCTTTTGAAGCTCTTCATATTCTTCACACCTTTTCAGGCTCTTCATGTTTTTGAACATCGCTTCATGCTCCTCCTATTTTTCAGACCATTTCATGCTCCTCCTATTTTTGACACGTTTTGAAACTCTTCATCTTTTTCACACCTTTTCTGGCTCTATATGATATTGAACACCACTTCATGTTCCTCCTATTTTTCAGAACTGTTCATGCTCCTCATATTTTTGACCCGTTTTGAAGGTCTTCATATTTTTCACACCTTTTTAGGCTCTTCATGTTTTTCAACACAGATTCATGCTCCTCCTATTTTTCAGACCGTTTCAGTCTCCTCATATTTTTCACACCATTTGAAGCTCTTCATATTTGTCACATCTTTTCAGGCTTTCATGTTTTTGAACACCGCTTCTTGCTCCTCCTATTTTTTAGACCGTTTCATGCTCCTCATATATTTCACACCTTTTGAATCTCTTCATATTTTTCAAACCATTCCAGGCTCTTCATGTTTTTGACACCGTTTCATGCTCCTCCTATTTTTCAGACCCTTTCATGCTCCTCATATTTTTGACACGTTTGAACCTCTTCATATTTTGGTCACATTTTCCGGCTCTTCATGTTTTTGAACACCGCTTCATGCTCCTCCTAATTTTCAGACCGTTTCATGCTCCTCATATTTTTGACACCTTTTGATGCTCTTCATATTTTTCACAACTTTTCAGGCTCTTCATGTTTTTGAACACCGCTTCATGCTCCTCCTATTTTTCAATCTATTTCATGCTTCTCATGTATTTCACACCTTTTGAAGCTCTTCATATTTTTCACACCTTTTCAGGCTCTTCATGTTATTGAACACGGTTTCATGCTCCTCCTATTTATCAGACCATTTCAGGCTTCTCATATTTTTGACACCTTTTGAAGCTCCTCATATTTTTCACACCTTATGAAGCTCTTCATGTTTTTCACACATTTTCAGGCTATTCATGTCTTTGAACACCGCTTCATGCTCCTCCTATTTTTCAGACCGTTTAATTCTCCTCATGTATTTCACACCTTTTGAAGCTCTTCATATTTTTCACACCTTTTCAGTCTCTTCATGTCTTTAAACACCACTTCATGCTCCTCCTATTTTTCAGACCGTTTAATTCTCCTCATGTATTTCACACATTTTGAAGCTCTTCATTATTTTCCCCCCTTTTCAGGCTCTTCATGTTTTTGAACACCGTTTCATGCTCCTTCTATTTTTCGGACCGTTTCATATTCCTCATATTTTTGACACCTTTTGAAGCTCTTCATATTTTTCACACATTTTCAGGCTCTTCATGTTTTTGAACACGGTTTCATGCTCCTCCTATTTTTCACAGCGTTTCATATTCCTCATATTTTTGACACCTTTTGAAGCTCTTCATATTTTTCACACCTTTTCAGGCTCTTCATGTTTTTGAACACGGTTTCATGCTCCTCCTATTTTTCACAGCGTTTCATATTCCTCATATTTTTCACACCTTTTGAAGCTCTTCATATTTTTCACACCTTTTCAGGCTCTTCATGTTTTTAAGGACCGCATCATATTCCTCCGATTTTTCAGACCGTTTCATGCTCCTCCTATATTTCACACCTTTTGAAGCTCTTCATATTTTTCACACCTTTTCAGGCTCTGCATGTTTTTGAACACAGTTACATGCTCCTCCTATTTTTCAGTCCGTTTCATATTCCTCATATTTTTGACACATTTAGAAGTTCTTCATATTTTTCACACCTTTTCAGGCTCTTCATATTTTTGAACATCTCTTCATACTCCTCCTATTTTTCTGACCGTTTCATGCTCCTCCTATTTTTCAGGCCGTTTCATCCTCTTCATAGTTTTGACACCTTTTCAGGCTCTTCATGTTTTTCAATACCACTTCATGCTCCACCTATTTTTCAGACCATTTCAGCTTCCTCATATTTTTGACACTTTTTGAAGCTCCTCATATTTTTCACACCTTTTGAAGCTCTTCATATTTTCACACCTTTTCGGGCTCTTCATGTTTTTCAAAACCGGTTCATGCTCCTCCTATTTTTCCGACCGTTTCATGCTCCTCATGTATTTCACACCTTTTGAAGCTCTTCATATTTTTCACACATTTCCAGGCTCTTCATGTTTTTCAACACTACTTCGTGCTCCTCCTATTTTTCAGACCGTTCAATGCTCCTCATATTTTTGACACCTTTTGTAGCTCTTCTTATTTTTCACATATTTTCAGGCTCTTCATTTTTTTTGAATACCGTTTCATGCTCCTCCTATTTTTCAGACAGTGTCATGCTCATCTCTTTTTTGACACCTTTGGAAGCTCTTCATATTTTTCTTACCTTTTGAAGCTCTTCATAATTTTCACACCATTTCAAGCTCTTCATGGTGTTCAAACCGCTTCATGCTCCTCCTTTTTTTCAGACCGTTTCATGCTCCTCCTATTTTTCACACCTTTTGAAGCTCTTCATATTTTTCACACCTTTTCAGGCTCTTCATGTTTTTGAACACAGCTTCATGCTCCTCCTATTTTTCAGACCATTTAATGCTCCTCATGTATTTCACATCTTTTGAAGCTCTTCGTATTTTTCACAACTTTTCATTCTCTTATTTTTCAACAGAGATTCATGCTCCTCGTATATTTCAGACCGTTTCATGCTCCTCATATTTTTCACACCTTTTGAAGCTCTTCATATATTTCACACCTTTTTAGGCTCTTCATTTTTTTTAGCACAACTTCATGCTCCTCCTATTTTTCACACCGTTTCATGCTCATCTCTTTTTTGACACCTTTTGAATCTCTTCATATTTTTCACACCTTTTGAAGGTCTTAAGATTTATCACACGTTTTTCACGCTCTTCATGTTTTTCAACACCGCTTCATGATCCTCCTATTTTTCAGTCTGTTTCATGCTCCTCATATTTTTGACACCTTTTGAAGCTCTTCATATATTTCACAACTTTTCAGGCACTTCCAGTTTTTCAACTCCGCTTCATGCTCCTCCTGTTGTTCAGACCGTTTCATGCTCCTAATATTTCTGACACCATTTGAAGCTCTTCATATTTTTCACCCCTTTTCAGGCTCTTCATGTTTTTGAACATCACTTCATACTGCTCCTATTTTTCAGATCGTTTCATTCTCCTCATATATTTGACACCTTTTGAAGCTTTTCATATTTTTCACACCTTTTCAGGCTCTTCATGCTTTTGAATACCGCTTCATGCTCCTCCTATTTTTTAGCACCGTTTCATGCTCCTCATGTATTTCACACCATTTGAAGCTCTTCATATTTTTCACATGTTTCCAGGCTCTTCATTTCTTTGAAGACCATTTCATGTTCTTCCTATTTTTCAGACCGTTTCAGGCTCCTCATATTTTTGACAGCTTTTGAAGCTCCTCATATTTTTCACACCTTTTGAATCCCTTCATATATTTCACACCTTTTCAGCCTTTTCATGTTTTTCAACACCACTTCATGCTCTTCCTATTTTTCAAACCGTTTCATTCTTTTCTCATTTTTGACACCTTTGGAAGCTCTTCATATTTTTCACATCTTTTCAGACTCTTCATGATTTTGAACACCGCTTCATGCTCCTATTTTTCAGACCGTTTCATGCTACTCTTGTATTTCACACCTTTTGAAGTTCTTCATATTTTTCACACGTTTTCAGGCTTTTCATGTTTTTCAACACCACTTCATGCTCCCCCTATTTAATCAAACCGTTTCATGCTCCTCATATTTTTGACACCTTTTAAAGCTCTTCATATTTTTCACACCTTTTCAGGCTCTTCATATTTTTCAACACCGTTTCCTGATCCTCCTATTTTTCAGACCATTTCATGCTCCTCATATTTTTGACACCTTTAGAAGCTCTTCAATATTTTTCCCACATTTTCAGGCTCTTCCTGTTTTTCATCACCGCTTCATGCTCCTCCAATTATTCTGACCGTTTCATTCTCCTCATATTTCTGACACGTTTTGAAGCTCTTCATATTTTTCACACCTTTTCAGGGTCTTCATGTTTTTCAACACCGCTTCATGCTTCTCCTATTTTTCAGACCGTTTCATGCTCCTCATATTTCAGACACATTTTGAAACTCTTCTTATTTTTTCACACCTTTGGAAGCTCTTCATATTTTTCACACGTTTTCAGGCTCTTCATGTTTTCTACAATGCTTCATGCTCCTCCTATTTTTCAGACCGTTTCATGCTCCTCATATTTTTGACACCTTTTTTAAGCTCTTCATATTTTTCACACCTTTTCAGGCTCTTCATGTTTTCAACATCGCTTCATGCTTTTCCTATTTTTCAGACCGTTTCATGCTACTCATATTTCAGACACCTTTTGAAGCTCTTCTTATATTTCACACCTTTTGAAGCTCTTCATATTTTTCACACGTTTTCAGGCTCTTCATGTTTTTCAACACCGCTTCATGCTCCTCCTACTTTTTAGACCGTTTCATGCTCCTCATATTTCAGACACCTTTTGAAACTCTTCTTATTTTTCACACCTTTTGAAGCTCTTCTTATTTTTCACACCTTTTCAGGCTCTTCATGTTTTTGAACACCGTTTCATGCTCCTCTTATTTTTCAGACCGTTTCATGCTCCTCATATTTTTTTACCTTTTGAAGCTTATCATAATTTTCACTCCTTTTCAGGCTCTTCATGTTTTTCAACACCGCTTCATGCTACTCCTATTTTTCAGACCGTTTCATGCTCCTCATATTTTTGACACGTTTTGAAGCTCTTCATGTTTTTCACATGTTTGCAGTCTGTTCATGTTTTTCAACACCACTTCATGCACCTCATATTTTTCACACCGTTTCATGCTTCTTTCATATTGACACATTTTGAAGCTCTTCATATTTTTCACACCTTTTGAAGCTCTTCATAATTTTCACTACTTTTCAGGCTCTTCATGTTTTCAACACCGCTTCATGCTCCTCCTATTTTTCAGACCGTTTCATGCTCCTCATAATTTTGATACCTTACCAAGCTCTTCATATTTTTCACACCTTTTCAGGCTCTTCATGTTTTGAACACCGTATCATGCTCCTTCTGTTTTTGACACATTTGGAAGCTCTTCATATTTTTCACAGTTTTTAAGGCTCTTCATGTTTTTCAACACCGTTTCATGCTCCTCCTATTTTTCAGACCGTTTCATGCTCCTCATATTTTTCACACCTATTCAGGCTCTTCATGTTTTTGAACAACTCTTCAGGCTCTTCATGTTTTTCAACATCGCTTCATGCTCCTCCTCTTTTTCAGACCGTTTCATGCTACATATTTTTTTGACACATTTTGAAGCTCTTCATATTTTTCACACCTTTTCAGGGTCTTCATGTTTTCAACACCGCCTCATGCCCCTTCTATTTATCTGACAGTTTCATGCTCATCATATTTTTGAGACCTTTTGAAGCTCTTCATATTTTTCAAACCTTTTCAGGCTCTTCATGTTACTGAACACATTTTCAGGCTCTTCATGATTTGCAACACTGCTTCATGCTCCTCCTATTTTCTGATCGCTTCATGCTCCTCATATTTTTGACAGCTTTTGAACCTCTTCATATATTTCACACCTTTTCAGGCTCTTCATGTTTTTCAACACCGCTTCATGCTCCTCCTATTTTTCAGACCGTTTCATGCTCCTGATATTTTTGACACCTTTTGAAGCTCATCATATTTTTCACACCTTTTCAGGCTCTTCATGTTTTCAACACCACTTCATGCTCCTCCTTTTTTTCAGACCGTTTCTTGCTCCTCATATTTTTGACACCTTTTGATCCTCTTCATATACTTCACAGCTTGTCATGATCTTCATGTTTTCAACACTGTTTCATGCTTCTCCTATTTTTCAAACTGTTTCATGCTCCTCATATTTTTGACAGCTTTTGAAGCTCTTCATATTTTTCACACCTTTTGATGCTCTTCATGTTTTTGAACACCGTTTCAAGCTCCTAGTATTTTTCAGACCGTTCATGCTCCTCATATTTTTCACACCTTTTGAAGCTCTTTATATTTTTCACAATTTTGCAGGCTGTTCATGTTTTTCAACACCGCTTCATGCTCCTCCTGTTTTGCAGACCGTTTCATGCTCCTCCTATATTTGACACATTTTGAAGCTCTTCATATTTTTCACACCTTTGCAGGCTGTTCATGTTTTTCAACACCGCTTCATGCTCCTCCTATTTTTCAGACCGTTTCATGCTCCTCCTATTTTTGACACCTTTTGAAGCTCTTCATTTATTTCACACCTTTTCAGGCTTTTCATGTTTTTCAACAACACTTCATGCTCCTCCTATTTTTCAGACCGCTTCATGCTCCTCATATTTTTGACACCTTTTGAAGCTCTTCATATTTTTCACACCATTTGAATCTCCTCGTATTTTTCTCACGTTTTCAGGCTCTTCATGTATTTCAACACCGCTTCATGCTCCTCCTATTTTTCAGACCGTTTCATGCTCCTCATATTTTTGACACCTTTTGAAGCTCTTCATATTTTTCACACCTTTTCAGGCTCTTCATGTTTTTGAACACCGCTTCATGCTCCTCCAATTTTTTAGACCGTTTCATGCTCCTCATGTATTTCACACCTTTTGAAGCTCTTCATATTTTTCACACCTTTTCAGGCTCTTCATGTTTTTCAACACCGTTTCTTGCTCCTCCTATTTTTCTTAATGTTTCATGCTCCTCATATTTTTGACACCTTTTGAAGCTCTTCATATTTTTCACACCTTTTCAGGCTCTTCATGTTTTTGAACACCGCTTCATGCTCCTCCAATTTTTTAGGCCGTTTCCTGCTCCTCATGTATTTCACACCTTTTGAAGCTCTTCATATTTTTCACACCTTTTCAGCCTCTTCTTTTTTTTTTTTTCACCGTTTAATGATCCTCCTAATTTTCAGACCGTTTCATGCTCCTCATATTTTTGACACCTTTTGAAGCTCTTCACATTTTGCACACCTTTTCAGGCTCTTCATGTTTTCATCACCGCTTCCTGATACTCCTATATTTCAGACCATTTCATGCTCCTCATATTTTTGACACGTTTTGAAGCTCTTCGTATTTTTCACACCTTTTGAAGCTCTTCATATTTTTTACACGTTTTCAGGCTCTTCATATTTTTGAACACCACTTCATGCTCCTACTATTTTTCAATCCTTTTGAAGCTTTTCATATTTTTCACACCTAATCATGCTCTTCATGTTTTTCAACACCATTTCATGCTCCTCCTATTTTTCAGACTGTTTCATGCACCTCATATTACTGACACCTTTTGAAGCTCTTCATATTTTACACACCTTTTCAGACTCTTCATGTTTTTCAACACCGCATCATGCCTCTCCGATATTTCAGACAGTTTCATGCACCTCATATTTTTCACACCTTTTGAAGCTCTTCATATTTTTCACACCTTTTCAGGCTCTTCATGTTATTCAACACCGTTTCATGCTCCTCCTATATTTCAGACCGTTTCATGCAACTCATATTTTTCACACCTTTTGAAGCTCTTCATATTTTTCACACCTTTTCAGTCTTCATGTTTTTGAAAACCGTTTCATGCACCTCCTATTTTTCAGACCGTTTCATGCTCCTCATATATTTGACACCTTTTGAAGCTCTTCATATTTTTCACACCTTTTCAGGTTCTTCATCGTTTTCAAAACCGCTTCAAGCTCCTCCTATTTTTCAGACCGTTTCATGCTCCTCATATTACTGACACCTTTTGAAGCTCTTCATATATTTCACACCTTTTCAGGCTCTTCATGTTTTTCAACACCACTTCATGCTCCTCCTATTTTTCAGACCCTTTCATGCTAATCTAATTTTTGACACCTTTTGAAGCTCTTCATATTTTTCACACCTTTTGAAACTCTTCATATTTTTCACAACTTTTCAGGCTCTTCATATTTTTGTACACCACTTCATTCTCCTCCTATTTTTCAGAGAGTTTCATTCTCCTCATGTATTTCACACCTTTTGAAGCTCTTCATATTTTTCACACCTATTTAGGCTCTTCATACTTTTCCACACCACTTCATGCTTCTCCTATTTTTCAGCCCGTTTCATGCTCCTCATGTATTTCACACCTTTTGAAGCTCTTCATATTTTTCACACCTTTTCAGGCTCTTCTTTTTTTTGAACACCGCTTCATCGTCCTCCTATTTTTCAGACCGTTTCATGCTCCTCATGTATTTCAAAGGTTTTGAAGCTCTTCATATTTTTCACACCTTTTCAGGCTCTTCATGTTTTTCAACACCGTTTCCTGATCCTCCTATTTTTCAGACCATTTCATGCTCCTCATATTTTTGACACCTTTAGAAGCTCTTCAATATTTTTCCCACATTTTCAGTCTCTTCCTGTTTTTCATCACCGCTTCATGCTCCTCCAATTTTTCTGACCGTTTCATTCTCCTCATATTTCTGACACGTTTTGAAGCTCTTCATATTTTTCACACCTTTTCAGGGTCTTCATGTTTTTCAACACCGCTTCATGCTTCTCCTATTTTTCAGACCGTTTCATGCTCCTCATATTTCAGACACATTTTGAAACTCTTCTTATTTTTTCACACCTTTGGAAGCTCTTCATATTTTTCACACGTTTTCAGGCTCTTCATGTTTTCTACAATGCTTCATGCTCCTCCTATTTTTCAGACCGTTTCATGCTCCTCATATTTTTGACACCTTTTTTAAGCTCTTCATATTTTTCACACCTTTTCAGGCTCTTCATGTTTTCAACATCGCTTCATGCTTTTCCTATTTTTCAGACCGTTTCATGCTACTCATATTTCAGACACCTTTTGAAGCTCTTCTTATATTTCACACCTTTTGAAGCTCTTCATATTTTTCACACGTTTTCAGGCTCTTCATGTTTTTCAACACCGCTTCATGCTCCTCCTACTTTTTAGACCGTTTCATGCTCCTCATATTTCAGACACCTTTTGAAACTCTTCTTATTTTTCACACCTTTTGAAGCTCTTCTTATTTTTCACACCTTTTCAGGCTCTTCATGTTTTTGAACACCGTTTCATGCTCCTCTTATTTTTCAGACCGTTTCATGCTCCTCATATTTTTTTACCTTTTGAAGCTTATCATAATTTTCACTCCTTTTCAGGCTCTTCATGTTTTTCAACACCGCTTCATGCTACTCCTATTTTTCAGACCGTTTCATGCTCCTCATATTTTTGACACGTTTTGAAGCTCTTCATGTTTTTCACATGTTTGCAGTCTGTTCATGTTTTTCAACACCACTTCATGCACCTCATATTTTTCACACCGTTTCATGCTTCTTTCATATTGACACATTTTGAAGCTCTTCATATTTTTCACACCTTTTGAAGCTCTTCATAATTTTCACTACTTTTCAGGCTCTTCATGTTTTCAACACCGCTTCATGCTCCTCCTATTTTTCAGACCGTTTCATGCTCCTCATAATTTTGATACCTTACCAAGCTCTTCATATTTTTCACACCTTTTCAGGCTCTTCATGTTTTGAACACCGTATCATGCTCCTTCTGTTTTTGACACATTTGGAAGCTCTTCATATTTTTCACAGTTTTTAAGGCTCTTCATGTTTTTCAACACCGTTTCATGCTCCTCCTATTTTTCAGACCGTTTCATGCTCCTCATATTTTTCACACCTATTCAGGCTCTTCATGTTTTTGAACAACTCTTCAGGCTCTTCATGTTTTTCAACATCGCTTCATGCTCCTCCTCTTTTTCAGACCGTTTCATGCTACATATTTTTTTGACACATTTTGAAGCTCTTCATATTTTTCACACCTTTTCAGGGTCTTCATGTTTTCAACACCGCCTCATGCCCCTTCTATTTATCTGACAGTTTCATGCTCATCATATTTTTGAGACCTTTTGAAGCTCTTCATATTTTTCACACCTTTTCAGCCTCTTCTTTTTTTTTTTCACCGTTTAATGATCCTCCTAATTTTCAGACCGTTTCATGCTCCTCATATTTTTGACACCTTTTGAAGCTCTTCACATTTTGCACACCTTTTCAGGCTCTTCATGTTTTCATCACCGCTTCCTGATACTCCTATATTTCAGACCATTTCATGCTCCTCATATTTTTGACACGTTTTGAAGCTCTTCGTATTTTTCACACCTTTTGAAGCTCTTCATATTTTTTACACGTTTTCAGGCTCTTCATATTTTTGAACACCACTTCATGCTCCTACTATTTTTCAATCCTTTTGAAGCTTTTCATATTTTTCACACCTAATCATGCTCTTCATGTTTTTCAACACCATTTCATGCTCCTCCTATTTTTCAGACTGTTTCATGCACCTCATATTACTGACACCTTTTGAAGCTCTTCATATTTTACACACCTTTTCAGACTCTTCATGTTTTTCAACACCGCATCATGCCTCTCCGATATTTCAGACAGTTTCATGCACCTCATATTTTTCACACCTTTTGAAGCTCTTCATATTTTTCACACCTTTTCAGGCTCTTCATGTTATTCAACACCGTTTCATGCTCCTCCTATATTTCAGACCGTTTCATGCAACTCATATTTTTCACACCTTTTGAAGCTCTTCATATTTTTCACACCTTTTCAGTCTTCATGTTTTTGAAAACCGTTTCATGCACCTCCTATTTTTCAGACCGTTTCATGCTCCTCATATATTTGACACCTTTTGAAGCTCTTCATATTTTTCACACCTTTTCAGGTTCTTCATCGTTTTCAAAACCGCTTCAAGCTCCTCCTATTTTTCAGACCGTTTCATGCTCCTCATATTACTGACACCTTTTGAAGCTCTTCATATATTTCACACCTTTTCAGGCTCTTCATGTTTTTCAACACCACTTCATGCTCCTCCTATTTTTCAGACCCTTTCATGCTAATCTAATTTTTGACACCTTTCGAAGCTCTTCATATTTTTCACACCTTTTGAAACTCTTCATATTTTTCACAACTTTTCAGGCTCTTCATATTTTTGTACACCACTTCATTCTCCTCCTATTTTTCAGAGAGTTTCATTCTCCTCATGTATTTCACACCTCTTGAAGCTCTTCATATTTTTCACACCTATTTAGGCTCTTCATACTTTTCTACACCACTTCATGCTTCTCCTATTTTTCAGCCCGTTTCATGCTCCTCATGTATTTCACACCTTTTGAAGCTCTTCATATTTTTCACACCTTTTCAGGCTATTCATGTTTTTGAACACCGCTTCATCGTCCTCCTATTTTTCAGACCGTTTTATGTTCCTCATATTTTTGACACCTTTTGAAGCTCTTCATATTCTTCACACCTTTTCAGGCTCTTCTTGTCTTTGAACACCGCTTCATGCTCCGCCTATTTTTCAGACCGTTTCATGCTCCTCATAATTTTCACACCTTTTGCAGCTCTTCAAATTTTTCACACCTTTTCAGGCTCTTCATGTTTTTCAACACCGCTTCATGCTCCTCCTATTTTTCAGACCGTTTCATGCTCCTCATGTATTTCACACCTTTTGAAGCTCTTCATATTTTTCACACCTTTTCAGGCTCTTCATGTTCTTGAACACCGCTTCATGCTCCTCCTATTTTTCAGACCGTTTCATGCTCCTCATATTTTTCACAGCTTTTGAAGCTCTTCATATTTTTCACACCTTTTCAGGCTCTTCATGTTTTGAACACCGCTTCATGGTGCTCCTATTTTTCAGAACGTTTCATGCTCCTAATGTATTTCACACCTTTTGAAGCTCTTCATATTTTTCACACCTTTTCAGGCTCTTCATGTTTTGAACACCGCTTCATGGTCCTCCTATTTTTCAGAACGTTTCATGCTCCTCATGTATTTCACACCTTTTGAAGCTCTTCATATTTTTTACACCTTTTCAAACTCTTCATGTTTTTGAAAACCGTTTTATGCTCCTTCTATTTTTCAGACCGTTTCATGTTCCTCATATTTTTGACACCTTTTGAAGCTCTTCATATTTTTCACACCTTTTGAAGCTCTTCATATATTTCACACCTTATCAGCTTCTTCATGTTTTTCAACACCACTTCATGCTCCTCCTTTTTTTCGGGCCCTTTCATGCTAATCTAATTTTTGACACCTTTTGAAGCTCTTCATATTTTTCACACCTTTTCATTCTCTTCTTGTTTTTGAACACCGGTTCCTGCTCCTCTTATTTTTCAAACCGTTTCATGCTCCTCCTATTTTTCACACCTTTTGCAACTCTTCATATATTTCACACCTTTTCAGTCTCTGCATTTTTTTGAACATCGCTTCATGCTCCCCCTATTTTTCAGACCGTTTCATTCTCCTCATGTATTTCACACCTTTTGAAGCTATTCAAATTTGCACACCTTTTCAGGCTGTTCATGTTTTTCACAACCACTTCATGCTCCTCCTATTTTTCAGACCGTTTCATCCTCCTCATATTTTTGCCACCTTTTGAAGCTCTTCATATTTTTCACACCTTTTCAGGCTCTTCATGTTTTTCAACACCGCTTCATGCTCCTCTTTTTTTCACACCTTTTCATGCTCCTCATATTTTTGACACATTTTGAAGCTCTTCATATTTTTCACACCTTTTCAGGCTCTTCATGTTTTTGAACACCGCCTCTTGCTCCTCCTATTTTCCAACCGTTTCATTCTCCTCATGTATTTCACTCGTTTTGAAGCTCTTCAAATTCGCACACCTTTTCAGGCTCTTCATGTTTTTCACAACCACTTCATGCTTCTCCTATTTTTCAGACCGTTTCATGCTCATCTCATTTTTGAAACATTTTGAAGCTCTTCATATTTTTCACAACTTTTCAGGCTCTTCATGTTTTTCAACACCGCTTCATGCTTCTCCTATTTTTCAGACCGTTTCATTCTCATCTCATTTTTGAAACGTTTTGAAGCTCTTCATATTTTTCACAAATTTTGAAGCTCCTCATATTTTTCACACCTTTTGAAGCTCTTCATATTTTTCACAACTTTTCAGGCTCTTCATGTTTTTGAACTCCGCTTCATGCTCCTCCTATTTTTCAGACCGTCTAATACTCCTGATGTATTTCACACCTTTTGAAACTCTTCATATTTTTCACACGTTTTCATGCTCTTCATGTTTTTGAACACCGCTTCATGCTCCTCTTATTTTTCAGACCGTTCCATGCTCCTCATATTTTTGACACCTTTTGAAGCTCTTCATATTTTTCACACCTTTTCAGGCTCTTCATGTTTTTCAACACCGCTTCATGCTCCTCTTTTTTTCAGACCTTTTCATGCTCCTCATATTTTTGACACCTTTTGAAGCTCTTCATATTCTTCACACCTTTTCAGGCTCTTCATGTTTTTGAACACCGCTTTTTGCTCATCCTATTTTTCAGACCGTTTCATGCTCCTCATATTTTGACACCTTTTGAAGCTCTTCATATTCTTCACACCTTTTCAGGCTATTCATGTTTTTGAACACCGCTTCATGCTCCTCCTATTTTTCAGACCGTTTCTTGCTCCTCATATTTTTGACACCTTTTGAAGCTCTTCATATTTTTCACAACTTTTCAGGCTCTTCATGTTTTTAAACACCCCATCATACTCCTCCTATTTTTCAGATCGTTTCATGCTCCTCATATATTGACAACTTTTGAAGCTTTTCATATTTTTCACACCTTTTCAGGCTCTTCAAGTTTTTCAACACCATTTCATGCTCCTCGTTTTTGGCAGACCGTATCATGCTCCTCATATTTTTGACACCTTTTGATGCTCTTCGTATTTCTCACAACTTTTCAGGCTCTTTCTTTTTTACAACACCGCTTCATGCTCCTCCTATTTTTCAGACCATTTCATGCTCATCTTATTTTTGACACCTTTTGAAGCTTTTCATATTTTTCACAGCTTTTCAGGCTCTTCATGTTTTTGAACACCGCTTCATGCTCCTCCTATTTTTTAGACGGTATCATGCTCCTTATATATTTCACACCTTTTGAAGCTCTTCATATTTTTCACACCTTTTCAGGCTCTTCATATTTTTGAACACCACTTCATTCTCCTCCTATTTTTCAGAGAGTTTCATGCTCCTCATGTATTTCACACCTTTTGAAGCTCTTCATACTTTTCACACCTTTTCAGGCTCTTCATATTTTTCAGACCTCTTCATTCTCCTCCTATTTTTCAAACCGTTTCATGCTCCTCATATTTTTGACAGCTTTTGAAGCTCTTCATATTTCTCACACCTTTTCAGGCTCTTCATGTTTTTGAACACCGCCTCATGCTCCTCCTATTTTTCAGACCTTTTCATGCTCCTCATATTTTTAACACCTTTAGAAGCTCTTCATATTTTTTACACCTTTTCAGGCTCTTCATGTTTTTCAACACCACTTCATTCTCCTTCTATTTTTCAGACCGTTTCATGCTCCTTCTATTTTTCAGACCGTTTCATGGTCCTCATATTTTTCACACCATTTCAGTCTCTTCATGTTTTTGAACACCGTTACATTCTCCTCCTATTTTTCAGAAGTTTCATGCTCCTCTTATATGTCAAAGCTTTTCAGGCTCTTCATGTTTTTCAAAACCATTTCATTCTCCTCCTATTTTTCAGACCGTTTCAAGCTCCTCCTAATTTTCTGACCATTTCATGCTCCTCATATTTTTGACACATTTTGAAGCTCTTCATATTTTTCACACGTTTACAGGCTCTACATGTTTTTGGGCAACGCTTCATACTTCTCCTATTTTTCATACCGTTTCATGCTAATCCTATTTTTGAAACATTTTGAAGCTCTTCATATTTTTCACAACTTTTCAGGCTCTTCATGTTTTTCAACACCGCTTCATGCTCCTTTTATTTTTCAGACCGTTTCATGCTCTTCCTATTTTTCAGATCGTTTCATGCTCCTCATAATTTTGACACCATTTGAAGCTCTTCATATTTTTCACACCATTTCAGGTTCTTCATGTTTTGAACACCGTATCATGCTCCTTCTGTTTTTGACACATTTGGAAGCTCTTCATATTTTTCACACCTTTTGAAGCTCTTCATAATTTTCACTACTTTTCAGGCTCTTCATGTTTTCAACACCGCTTCATGCTCCTCCTATTTTTCAGACCGTTTCATGCTCCTCATAATTTTGATACCTTACCAAGCTCTTCATATTTTTCACACCTTTTCAGGCTCTTCATGTTTTGAACACCGTATCATGCTCCTTCTGTTTTTGACACATTTGGAAGCTCTTCATATTTTTCACAGTTTTTAAGGCTCTTCATGTTTTTCAACACCGTTTCATGCTCCTCCTATTTTTCAGACCGTTTCATGCTCCTCATATTTTTCACACCTATTCAGGCTCTTCATGTTTTTGAACAACTCTTCAGGCTCTTCATGTTTTTCAACATCGCTTCATGCTCCTCCTCTTTTTCAGACCGTTTCATGCTACATATTTTTTTGACACATTTTGAAGCTCTTCATATTTTTCACACCTTTTCAGGGTCTTCATGTTTTCAACACCGCCTCATGCCCCTTCTATTTATCTGACAGTTTCATGCTCATCATATTTTTGAGACCTTTTGAAGCTCTTCATATTTTTCAAACCTTTTCAGGCTCTTCATGTTACTGAACACATTTTCAGGCTCTTCATGATTTGCAACACTGCTTCATGCTCCTCCTATTTTCTGATCGCTTCATGCTCCTCATATTTTTGACAGCTTTTGAACCTCTTCATATATTTCACACCTTTTCAGGCTCTTCATGTTTTTCAACACCGCTTCATGCTCCTCCTATTTTTCAGACCGTTTCATGCTCCTGATATTTTTGACACCTTTTGAAGCTCATCATATTTTTCACACCTTTTCAGGCTCTTCATGTTTTCAACACCACTTCATGCTCCTCCTTTTTTTTAAACCGTTTCCTGCTCCTCATATTTTTGACACCTTTTGATCCTCTTCATATACTTCACAGCTTGTCATGATCTTCATGTTTTCAACACTGTTTCATGCTTCTCCTATTTTTCAAACTGTTTCATGCTCCTCATATTTTTGACAGCTTTTGAAGCTCTTCATATTTTTCACACCTTTTGATGCTCTTCATGTTTTTGAACACCGTTTCAAGCTCCTAGTATTTTTCAGACCGTTCATGCTCCTCATATTTTTCACACCTTTTGAAGCTCTTTATATTTTTCACAATTTTGCAGGCTGTTCATGTTTTTCAACACCGCTTCATGCTCCTCCTGTTTTGCAGACCGTTTCATGCTCCTCCTATATTTGACACATTTTGAAGCTCTTCATATTTTTCACACCTTTGCAGGCTGTTCATGTTTTTCAACACCGCTTCATGCTCCTCCTATTTTTCAGACCGTTTCATGCTCCTCCTATTTTTGACACCTTTTGAAGCTCTTCATTTATTTCACACCTTTTCAGGCTTTTCATGTTTTTCAACAACACTTCATGCTCCTCCTATTTTTCAGACCGCTTCATGCTCCTCATATTTTTGACACCTTTTGAAGCTCTTCATATTTTTCACACCATTTGAATCTCCTCGTATTTTTCTCACGTTTTCAGGCTCTTCATGTATTTCAACACCGCTTCATGCTCCTCCTATTTTTCAGACCGTTTCATGCTCCTCATATTTTTGACACCTTTTGAAGCTCTTCATATTTTTCACACCTTTTCAGGCTCTTCATGTTTTTGAACACCGCTTCATGCTCCTCCAATTTTTTAGACCGTTTCATGCTCCTCATGTATTTCACACCTTTTGAAGCTCTTCATATTTTTCACACCTTTTCAGGCTCTTCATGTTTTTCAACACCGTTTCTTGCTCCTCCTATTTTTCTTAATGTTTCATGCTCCTCATATTTTTGACACCTTTTGAAGCTCTTCATATTTTTCACACCTTTTCAGGCTCTTCATGTTTTTGAACACCGCTTCATGCTCCTCCAATTTTTTAGGCCGTTTCCTGCTCCTCATGTATTTCACACCTTTTGAAGCTCTTCATATTTTTCACACCTTTTCAGCCTCTTCTTTTTTTTTTTTTCACCGTTTAATGATCCTCCTAATTTTCAGACCGTTTCATGCTCCTCATATTTTTGACACCTTTTGAAGCTCTTCACATTTTGCACACCTTTTCAGGCTCTTCATGTTTTCATCACCGCTTCCTGATACTCCTATATTTCAGACCATTTCATGCTCCTCATATTTTTGACACGTTTTGAAGCTCTTCGTATTTTTCACACCTTTTGAAGCTCTTCATATTTTTTACACGTTTTCAGGCTCTTCATATTTTTGAACACCACTTCATGCTCCTACTATTTTTCAATCCTTTTGAAGCTTTTCATATTTTTCACACCTAATCATGCTCTTCATGTTTTTCAACACCATTTCATGCTCCTCCTATTTTTCAGACTGTTTCATGCACCTCATATTACTGACACCTTTTGAAGCTCTTCATATTTTACACACCTTTTCAGACTCTTCATGTTTTTCAACACCGCATCATGCCTCTCCGATATTTCAGACAGTTTCATGCACCTCATATTTTTCACACCTTTTGAAGCTCTTCATATTTTTCACACCTTTTCAGGCTCTTCATGTTATTCAACACCGTTTCATGCTCCTCCTATATTTCAGACCGTTTCATGCAACTCATATTTTTCACACCTTTTGAAGCTCTTCATATTTTTCACACCTTTTCAGTCTTCATGTTTTTGAAAACCGTTTCATGCACCTCCTATTTTTCAGACCGTTTCATGCTCCTCATATATTTGACACCTTTTGAAGCTCTTCATATTTTTCACACCTTTTCAGGTTCTTCATCGTTTTCAAAACCGCTTCAAGCTCCTCCTATTTTTCAGACCGTTTCATGCTCCTCATATTACTGACACCTTTTGAAGCTCTTCATATATTTCACACCTTTTCAGGCTCTTCATGTTTTTCAACACCACTTCATGCTCCTCCTATTTTTCAGACCCTTTCATGCTAATCTAATTTTTGACACCTTTTGAAGCTCTTCATATTTTTCACACCTTTTGAAACTCTTCATATTTTTCACAACTTTTCAGGCTCTTCATATTTTTGTACACCACTTCATTCTCCTCCTATTTTTCAGAGAGTTTCATTCTCCTCATGTATTTCACACCTTTTGAAGCTCTTCATATTTTTCACACCTATTTAGGCTCTTCATACTTTTCCACACCACTTCATGCTTCTCCTATTTTTCAGCCCGTTTCATGCTCCTCATGTATTTCACACCTTTTGAAGCTCTTCATATTTTTCACACCTTTTCAGGCTCTTCTTTTTTTTGAACACCGCTTCATCGTCCTCCTATTTTTCAGACCGTTTCATGCTCCTCATGTATTTCAAAGGTTTTGAAGCTCTTCATATTTTTCACACCTTTTCAGGCTCTTCATGTTTTTCAACACCGTTTCCTGATCCTCCTATTTTTCAGACCATTTCATGCTCCTCATATTTTTGACACCTTTAGAAGCTCTTCAATATTTTTCCCACATTTTCAGTCTCTTCCTGTTTTTCATCACCGCTTCATGCTCCTCCAATTTTTCTGACCGTTTCATTCTCCTCATATTTCTGACACGTTTTGAAGCTCTTCATATTTTTCACACCTTTTCAGGGTCTTCATGTTTTTCAACACCGCTTCATGCTTCTCCTATTTTTCAGACCGTTTCATGCTCCTCATATTTCAGACACATTTTGAAACTCTTCTTATTTTTTCACACCTTTGGAAGCTCTTCATATTTTTCACACGTTTTCAGGCTCTTCATGTTTTCTACAATGCTTCATGCTCCTCCTATTTTTCAGACCGTTTCATGCTCCTCATATTTTTGACACCTTTTTTAAGCTCTTCATATTTTTCACACCTTTTCAGGCTCTTCATGTTTTCAACATCGCTTCATGCTTTTCCTATTTTTCAGACCGTTTCATGCTACTCATATTTCAGACACCTTTTGAAGCTCTTCTTATATTTCACACCTTTTGAAGCTCTTCATATTTTTCACACGTTTTCAGGCTCTTCATGTTTTTCAACACCGCTTCATGCTCCTCCTACTTTTTAGACCGTTTCATGCTCCTCATATTTCAGACACCTTTTGAAACTCTTCTTATTTTTCACACCTTTTGAAGCTCTTCTTATTTTTCACACCTTTTCAGGCTCTTCATGTTTTTGAACACCGTTTCATGCTCCTCTTATTTTTCAGACCGTTTCATGCTCCTCATATTTTTTTACCTTTTGAAGCTTATCATAATTTTCACTCCTTTTCAGGCTCTTCATGTTTTTCAACACCGCTTCATGCTACTCCTATTTTTCAGACCGTTTCATGCTCCTCATATTTTTGACACGTTTTGAAGCTCTTCATGTTTTTCACATGTTTGCAGTCTGTTCATGTTTTTCAACACCACTTCATGCACCTCATATTTTTCACACCGTTTCATGCTTCTTTCATATTGACACATTTTGAAGCTCTTCATATTTTTCACACCTTTTGAAGCTCTTCATAATTTTCACTACTTTTCAGGCTCTTCATGTTTTCAACACCGCTTCATGCTCCTCCTATTTTTCAGACCGTTTCATGCTCCTCATAATTTTGATACCTTACCAAGCTCTTCATATTTTTCACACCTTTTCAGGCTCTTCATGTTTTGAACACCGTATCATGCTCCTTCTGTTTTTGACACATTTGGAAGCTCTTCATATTTTTCACAGTTTTTAAGGCTCTTCATGTTTTTCAACACCGTTTCATGCTCCTCCTATTTTTCAGACCGTTTCATGCTCCTCATATTTTTCACACCTATTCAGGCTCTTCATGTTTTTGAACAACTCTTCAGGCTCTTCATGTTTTTCAACATCGCTTCATGCTCCTCCTCTTTTTCAGACCGTTTCATGCTACATATTTTTTTGACACATTTTGAAGCTCTTCATATTTTTCACACCTTTTCAGGGTCTTCATGTTTTCAACACCGCCTCATGCCCCTTCTATTTATCTGACAGTTTCATGCTCATCATATTTTTGAGACCTTTTGAAGCTCTTCATATTTTTCACACCTTTTCAGCCTCTTCTTTTTTTTTTTCACCGTTTAATGATCCTCCTAATTTTCAGACCGTTTCATGCTCCTCATATTTTTGACACCTTTTGAAGCTCTTCACATTTTGCACACCTTTTCAGGCTCTTCATGTTTTCATCACCGCTTCCTGATACTCCTATATTTCAGACCATTTCATGCTCCTCATATTTTTGACACGTTTTGAAGCTCTTTGTATTTTTCACACCTTTTGAAGCTCTTCATATTTTTTACACGTTTTCAGGCTCTTCATATTTTTGAACACCACTTCATGCTCCTACTATTTTTCAATCCTTTTGAAGCTTTTCATATTTTTCACACCTAATCATGCTCTTCATGTTTTTCAACACCATTTCATGCTCCTCCTATTTTTCAGACTGTTTCATGCACCTCATATTACTGACACCTTTTGAAGCTCTTCATATTTTACACACCTTTTCAGACTCTTCATGTTTTTCAACACCGCATCATGCCTCTCCGATATTTCAGACAGTTTCATGCACCTCATATTTTTCACACCTTTTGAAGCTCTTCATATTTTTCACACCTTTTCAGGCTCTTCATGTTATTCAACACCGTTTCATGCTCCTCCTATATTTCAGACCGTTTCATGCAACTCATATTTTTCACACCTTTTGAAGCTCTTCATATTTTTCACACCTTTTCAGTCTTCATGTTTTTGAAAACCGTTTCATGCACCTCCTATTTTTCAGACCGTTTCATGCTCCTCATATATTTGACACCTTTTGAAGCTCTTCATATTTTTCACACCTTTTCAGGTTCTTCATCTTTTTCAAAACCGCTTCAAGCTCCTCCTATTTTTCAGACCGTTTCATGCTCCTCATATTACTGACACCTTTTGAAGCTCTTCATATATTTCACACCTTTTCAGGCTCTTCATGTTTTTCAACACCACTTCATGCTCCTCCTATTTTTCAGACCCTTTCATGCTAATCTAATTTTTGACACCTTTCGAAGCTCTTCATATTTTTCACACCTTTTGAAACTCTTCATATTTTTCACAACTTTTCAGGCTCTTCATATTTTTGTACACCACTTCATTCTCCTCCTATTTTTCAGAGAGTTTCATTCTCCTCATGTATTTCACACCTCTTGAAGCTCTTCATATTTTTCACACCTATTTAGGCTCTTCATACTTTTCCACACCACTTCATGCTTCTCCTATTTTTCAGCCCGTTTCATGCTCCTCATGTATTTCACACCTTTTGAAGCTCTTCATATTTTTCACACCTTTTCAGGCTATTCATGTTTTTGAACACCGCTTCATCGTCCTCCTATTTTTCAGACCGTTTTATGTTCCTCATATTTTTGACACCTTTTGAAGCTCTTCATATTCTTCACACCTTTTCAGGCTCTTCTTGTCTTTGAACACCGCTTCATGCTCCGCCTATTTTTCAGACCGTTTCATGCTCCTCATAATTTTCACACCTTTTGCAGCTCTTCAAATTTTTCACACCTTTTCAGGCTCTTCATGTTTTTCAACACCGCTTCATGCTCCTCCTATTTTTCAGACCGTTTCATGCTCCTCATGTATTTCACACCTTTTGAAGCTCTTCATATTTTTCACACCTTTTCAGGCTCTTCATGTTCTTGAACACCGCTTCATGCTCCTCCTATTTTTCAGACCGTTTCATGCTCCTCATATTTTTCACAGCTTTTGAAGCTCTTCATATTTTTCACACCTTTTCAGGCTCTTCATGTTTTGAACACCGCTTCATGGTGCTCCTATTTTTCAGAACGTTTCATGCTCCTAATGTATTTCACACCTTTTGAAGCTCTTCATATTTTTCACACCTTTTCAGGCTCTTCATGTTTTGAACACCGCTTCATGGTCCTCCTATTTTTCAGAACGTTTCATGCTCCTCATGTATTTCACACCTTTTGAAGCTCTTCTTATTTTTTACACCTTTTCAAACTCTTCATGTTTTTGAAAACCGTTTTATGCTCCTTCTATTTTTCAGACCGTTTCATGTTCCTCATATTTTTGACACCTTTTGAAGCTCTTCATATTTTTCACACCTTTTGAAGCTCTTCATATATTTCACACCTTATCAGCTTCTTCATGTTTTTCAACACCACTTCATGCTCCTCCTTTTTTTCGGGCCCTTTCATGCTAATCTAATTTTTGACACCTTTTCAAGCTCTTCATATTTTTCACACCTTTTCATTCTCTTCTTGTTTTTGAACACCGGTTCCTGCTCCTCTTATTTTTCAAACCGTTTCATGCTCCTCCTATTTTTCACACCTTTTGCAACTCTTCATATATTTCACACCTTTTCAGTCTCTGCATTTTTTTGAACATCGCTTCATGCTCCCCCTATTTTTCAGACCGTTTCATTCTCCTCATGTATTTCACACCTTTTGAAGCTATTCAAATTTGCACACCTTTTCAGGCTGTTCATGTTTTTCACAACCACTTCATGCTCCTCCTATTTTTCAGACCGTTTCATCCTCCTCATATTTTTGCCACCTTTTGAAGCTCTTCATATTTTTCACACCTTTTCAGGCTCTTCATGTTTTTCAACACCGCTTCATGCTCCTCTTTTTTTCACACCTTTTCATGCTCCTCATATTTTTGACACATTTTGAAGCTCTTCATATTTTTCACACCTTTTCAGGCTCTTCATGTTTTTGAACACCGCCTCTTGCTCCTCCTATTTTCCAACCGTTTCATTCTCCTCATGTATTTCACTCGTTTTGAAGCTCTTCAAATTCGCACACCTTTTCAGGCTCTTCATGTTTTTCACAACCACTTCATGCTTCTCCTATTTTTCAGACCGTTTCATGCTCATCTCATTTTTGAAACGTTTTGAAGCTCTTCATATTTTTCACAACTTTTCAGGCTCTTCATGTTTTTCAACACCGCTTCATGCTTCTCCTATTTTTCAGACCGTTTCATTCTCATCTCATTTTTGAAACGTTTTGAAGCTCTTCATATTTTTCACAAATTTTGAAGCTCCTCATATTTTTCACACCTTTTGAAGCTCTTCATATTTTTCACAACTTTTCAGGCTCTTCATGTTTTTGAACTCCGCTTCATGCTCCTCCTATTTTTCAGACCGTCTAATACTCCTGATGTATTTCACACCTTTTGAAACTCTTCATATTTTTCACACGTTTTCATGCTCTTCATGTTTTTGAACACCGCTTCATGCTCCTCTTATTTTTCAGACCGTTCCATGCTCCTCATATTTTTGACACCTTTTGAAGCTCTTCATATTTTTCACACCTTTTCAGGCTCTTCATGTTTTTCAACACCGCTTCATGCTCCTCTTTTTTTCAGACCTTTTCATGCTCCTCATATTTTTGACACCTTTTGAAGCTCTTCATATTCTTCACACCTTTTCAGGCTCTTCATGTTTTTGAACACCGCTTTTTGCTCATCCTATTTTTCAGACCGTTTCATGCTCCTCATATTTTGACACCTTTTGAAGCTCTTCATATTCTTCACACCTTTTCAGGCTATTCATGTTTTTGAACACCGCTTCATGCTCCTCCTATTTTTCAGACCGTTTCTTGCTCCTCATATTTTTGACACCTTTTGAAGCTCTTCATATTTTTCACAACTTTTCAGGCTCTTCATGTTTTTAAACACCCCATCATACTCCTCCTATTTTTCAGATCGTTTCATGCTCCTCATATATTGACAACTTTTGAAGCTTTTCATATTTTTCACACCTTTTCAGGCTCTTCAAGTTTTTCAACACCATTTCATGCTCCTCGTTTTTGGCAGACCGTATCATGCTCCTCATATTTTTGACACCTTTTGATGCTCTTCGTATTTCTCACAACTTTTCAGGCTCTTTCTTTTTTACAACACCGCTTCATGCTCCTCCTATTTTTCAGACCATTTCATGCTCATCTTATTTTTGACACCTTTTGAAGCTTTTCATATTTTTCACAGCTTTTCAGGCTCTTCATGTTTTTGAACACCGCTTCATGCTCCTCCTATTTTTTAGACGGTATCATGCTCCTTATATATTTCACACCTTTTGAAGCTCTTCATATTTTTCACACCTTTTCAGGCTCTTCATATTTTTGAACACCACTTCATTCTCCTCCTATTTTTCAGAGAGTTTCATGCTCCTCATGTATTTCACACCTTTTGAAGCTCTTCATACTTTTCACACCTTTTCAGGCTCTTCATATTTTTCAGACCTCTTCATTCTCCTCCTATTTTTCAAACCGTTTCATGCTCCTCATATTTTTGACAGCTTTTGAAGCTCTTCATATTTCTCACACCTTTTCAGGCTCTTCATGTTTTTGAACACCGCCTCATGCTCCTCCTATTTTTCAGACCTTTTCATGCTCCTCATATTTTTAACACCTTTAGAAGCTCTTCATATTTTTTACACC
The DNA here is from genome assembly GCF_033118175.1 of Dama dama. Classification (NCBI taxonomy): domain Eukaryota; kingdom Metazoa; phylum Chordata; class Mammalia; order Artiodactyla; family Cervidae; genus Dama; species Dama dama. Next base: position 1,841,305 of record NW_026870926.1, on the reverse strand, counting down.
TTTTCAGGCTCTTCATGTTTTTCAACACCACTTCATTCTCCTTCTATTTTTCAGACCGTTTCATGCTCCTTCTATTTTTCAGACCGTTTCATGGTCCTCATATTTTTCACACCATTTCAGTCTCTTCATGTTTTTGAACACCGTTACATTCTCCTCCTATTTTTCAGAACGTTTCATGCTCCTCTTATATGTCAAAGCTTTTCAGGCTCTTCATGTTTTTCAAAACCATTTCATTCTCCTCCTATTTTTCAGACCGTTTCAAGCTCCTCCTAATTTTCTGACCATTTCATGCTCCTCATATTTTTGACACATTATGAAGCTCTTCATATTTTTCACACGTTTACAGGCTCTACATGTTTTTGGGCAACGCTTCATACTTCTCCTATTTTTCATACCGTTTCATGCTAATCCTATTTTTGAAACATTTTGAAGCTCTTCATATTTTTCACAACTTTTCAGGCTCTTCATGTTTTTCAACACCGCTTCATGCTCCTTTTATTTTTCAGACCGTTTCATGCTCTTCCTATTTTTCAGATCGTTTCATGCTCCTCATAATTTTGACACCATTTGAAGCTCTTCATATTTTTCACACCATTTCAGGTTCTTCATGTTTTTCAACACCACTTCATGTTCCTCCTATTTGTCAAACCGTTTCATGGTCATCTCATTTTTGACACTTTTTGAAGCTGTTCAGATTTTTCACACCTTTTGAATGTCTTCATATTTTTCACACGGTTTCATTCTCTTCATGTTTTTCAACACAGCTTCATGCTCTTCCTATTTTTCAGACTATCATGCTCCTCATATTTTTTCTCCTTTTGAAGCTCTTCATATTTTTCACACCTTTTCAGGGTCTTCATGTTTTTGAACACCGTTTCATGCTCCTCCTATTTTTCAGAACGTTTCATGCTCCTCTTATTTTTCACGCTTTTCAGGCTCTTCATGTTTTTCTACAGCATTTCATGCTCCTCCTATTTTTCAGACCGTTTCATGCTCCTCAAATTTTTTACACATTTTGAAGCTCTTCATATTTTTCACAACTTTTCATGCCCTTCATCTTTTAAAAAACCGCTTCATGCTCCTCCTATTTTTCAGACCGTTAAATGCTCCTCATATTTTTGACACCTTTTGAAGCTCTTCATATATTTCACAGCTTTCCATGATTTCATGTTTTTCAACAACGCTTCATGCTGCTCCTATTTTCATTCCGTTTCATGCTTCTCATATCTTTGACACCTTTTGAAGATCTTCATATTTTTCACACCTTTTCATGCTCTTCATCTTTTTCAAAACAGTTTCATTCTCATCCTAATTTTCAGACTGTTTCATGCTCCTCATATTTTTGACAAGTTTTGAAGCTCTTCATATTTTTCACACCTTTTCAGGCTCTTCATGTTTTCAAACACCACTTCAAGCTCCTCCTATTTTTCAGACCGTTTCATACTCCTCATATTTTTGACACCTTTTGAACCTCTTCATATTTTTCACACCTTTTCAGGCTCTTCATGTTTTTCAACACCGCTTCATGCTCCTCCTATTTTTCAGACCGTTTGATCCTCCTCATGTATTTCACACCTTTTGAAGTTCTTCATATTTTTCACACCTTTTCAGGCTCTTCATGTTTTTCAACACCGCTTCAAGCTCCTCCTATTTTTCAGACTGTTTCATGCTCCTCATATTTTTGACACCTTTTGAAGCTCTTCATATTTTTCACACCTTTTGTAGCTCTTCATATTTTTCACACGTTTTCAGGCTCGTAAGGTTTTTCAACACCGCTTCATGCTGATTCTATTTTTCAGACCGTTTCATGCTCCTCATATTTTTGACACGTTTTGAATCTCTTCATATTTTTCACACTTTTTCAGGCTCTTCATGTTTTTCAACACCGCTTCAAGCTCCTCCTATATTTCAGACCGTTTCATACTCCTCATATTTTTGACACCTTTTGAACCTCTTCATATTTTTCACAGCTTTTCAGGCTCTTCATGTTTTTCAACACCGCTTCATGCTCCTCCTATTTTTCAGACCGTTTAATCCTCCTCATGTATTTCACACCTTTTGAAGCTCTTCATATTTTTCACACCTTTTCAGGCTCTTCATGTTTTTCAACACCGCTTCAAGCTCCTCCTATTTTTAAGACCGTTTCATGCTCCTCATATTTTTGACACCTTTTGAAGCTCTTCATATTTTTCACACCTTTTGAAGTTCTTCATATTTTTCACACGTTTTCAGGCTCTTCAAGATTCTCAATACCGCTTCATGCTCCTCCTATTTTTCAGACCGTTTTAATCCTCCTCATGTATTTCACACCTTTTGAAGCTCTTCATATTTTTCACACCTTTGCACGCTCTTCATGTTTTTGAGCACCACTTCATTCTCCTTCTGTTTTTCAGAGAGTTTCAAGCTCCTCATATATTTACCACATTTTGAAGCTCTTCATATTTTTCACACCTTTTCAGTCTCTTCATGTTTTTCCACAGAACTTCATGCATCTCATATTTTTCAGACCGTTTCATGCTCCTCATGTATTTCACACCTTTTGAAGCTTTTCATATTTTTCACACCTTTTCAGGCTCTTCATGTTTTTGATCACCGTTTCATGCTCCTCCTATTTTTCAGACCGTTTCATGCTCCTCATATTTTTGACACCTTTTGAAGCTCTTCATATCTTTCAAATCTTTTCAGGCTCTTCATGTTTTTGAACACCGCTTCATGATCCTCCTATTTTTCAGACCGTTTCATGCTCCTCATATTTTTGACACATTTTGAAGCTCTTCATATTTTTCACACCTTTTCAGGCTCTTCATGTTTTTGATCACCGTTTCATGCTCCTCCTATTTTTCAGACCGTTTCATGCTCCTCATATTTTTGACACCTTTTGAAGCTCTTCATATCTTTCAAATCTTTTCAGGCTCTTCATGTTTTTGAACACCGCTTCATGATCCTCCTATTTCTCAGACCGTTTCATGCTTTTCATATTTTTGACACATTTTGAAGCTCTTCATATTTTTCACACCTTTTGAAGTTCTTCATATTTTTACACGTTTTCAGGCTCTTCAAGTTCCTCAACACCACATCATGCTCCTCCTATTTTTCAGACCGTTTAATCCTTCTCATGTATTTCACACCTTTTGACGCTCTTCATATTTTTCACACCTTTTCAGGCTCTTCATGTTTTTGAACACCATATCATGCTCCTTCTATTTTGGAGACCGTTTAATTCTCCTCATATTTTGGACACCTTTTGAAGCGCTTCATATATTTCACACCTTTTCAGGCTCTTCATTTTTTTCAACACCACTTCATGCTCCTCATATTTTTCAGACCGTTTTATGCTCATCTCATTTTGACACGTTTTGAAGCTCTTCCTATTTTTAACACCTTTTGAAGCTCTTCATATTTTTCACACGTTTTCAGGCTCTTCATGTTTTTCAACACCGCTTCAAGCTCCTCCTATTTTTCAGACTGTTTCATGCTCCTCATATTTTTGACACCTTTTGAAGCTCTTCATATTTTTCACACCTTTTGAAGCTCTTCATATTTTTCACACATTTTAAGGCTCGTAAGTTTTTTCAACACCGCTTCATGGTTATTCTATTTTTCAGACCGTTTCATGCTCCTCATATTTTTGACACATTTTGAATCCCTTCATATTTTTCACACTTTTTCACGCTCTTCATGTTTTTCAACACCGTTTCATGCTCCTCCTATATTTCAGACCGTTTCATGCTCCTCATATTTTTCACACCTTTTGAATCTCTTCATATTTTTCACACCTTTTCAGGCTCTTCATGTTTTTGATCACCGTTTCATGATCCTCCTATTTTTCAGACCGTTTCATGCTTTTCATATTTTTGACACCTTTTGATGGTCTTCACATTTTTCACACCTTTTGAAGTTCTTCATATTTTTCACACGTTTTCAGGCTCTTCAAGATTCTCAATACCGCTTCATGCTCCTCCTATTTTTCAGACCGTTTAATCCTCCTCATGTATTTCACACCTTTTGAAGCTCTTCATATTTTTCACACCTTTTCACTCTCTGCATGTTTTTGAACACCACTTCATTCTCCTTCTATTTTTCAGAGAGTTTCAAGCTCCTCATGTATTTCACACCTTTTGAAGCTCTTCATATTTTTCACACCTTTTCAGGCTCTTCATGTTTTTCCACAGAACTTCATGCATCTCATATTTTTCAGACCGTTTCATGCTCCTCATGTATTTCACACCTTTTGAAGCTCTTCATATTTTTCACACCTTTTCAGGCTCTTCATGTTTTTGATCACCGTTTCATGCTCCTCCTATTTTTCAGACCGTTTCATACTCCTCATATTTTTGACACCTTTTGAAGCTCTTCATATCTTTCAAATCTTTTCAGGCTCTTCATGTTTTTGAACACCGCTTCATGATCCTCCTATTTTTCAGACCGTTTCATGCTCCTCATATTTTTGACACATTTTGAAGCACTTCATATTTTTCACACCTTTTGAAGTTCTTCATATTTTTCACACGTTTTCAGGCTCTTCAAGTTCCTCAACACCGCTTCATGCTCCTCCTATTTTTCAGACCGTTTAATCCTCCTCATGTATTTCACACCTTTTGACGCTCTTCATATTTTTCACACCTTTTCAGGCTCTTCATGTTTTTGAACACCATTTCATGCTCCTCCTATTTTGGAAACCATTTCATTCTCCTCATATTTTGGACAGCTTTTGAAGCTCTTCATACATTTCACACATTTTCATGCTTCTCATTTTTTTCAACACCACTTCATGCTCCTCCTATTTTTCAGACCGTTTCACACTCATCTCATTTTGACACCTTTTGAAGCTCTTCATATTTTTCACTACTTTTCAAGCTTTTCATATTTTTCACACCTTTTCAGGCTCTTCATGATTTTGAACACATCTTCATGCTCCTCATATTTTTCAGACCGTCATGCTCATCTCATTTTTGACAACTTTTGAAGCTCTTCATATTTTTCATATTTTTGAAGCTCTTCATATTTTCACACGTTTTCAGACTGTTCATGTTTTTGAACACCGCTTCATGCTCCTCCTATTTTTCACACCGTTTCATGCTCCTCAGATTTTTGACACTTTTGAGGCTCTTCATATTTTTCACACCTTTTCAGGCTCTTCATGTTTTTGAACACCGCTTCATGCTCCTCCTATTTTTCAGACCGTTTTATGCTCCTCAGATTTTTGACACCTTTTGAGGCTCTTCATGTTTTTGAACACCACTTCATGATCCTCCTATTTTTCAGACCGTTTCATGCTCCTCATATATTTGACACCTTTTGAAGCTTTTCATATTTTTCACACCTTTTCAGGCTCTTTATGTTTTTGAACACCGCTTCATGCTCCTCCTATTTTTCAGACCGTTTCATGCTCCTCATATTTTTGACACCTTTTGAAGCTCTTCATATTTTTCACACCTTTTCAGGCTCTTCATGTTTTTGAACACCGCTTCATGCTCCTCCTATTTTTCAGACCTTTTCATGCTCCTCATATATTTGACAACTTTTGAAGCTTTTCATAATTTTCACACCTTTTCAGTCTCTTCATTTTTTTCAACACCATTTCATGTTCCTCCTATTTTTCACACCGTTTCATGCTCATCTAATTTTTGACACCTTTTGAAGCTCTTCATATTTTTCACACCTTTTGAAGCTCTTCATATTTTTCACTCGTTTTCTGGCTCTTAAGGTTTTTCAACACCGCTTCATGCTGATTCTATTTTTCAGACCGTTTCATGCTCCTCATATTTTTGACACGTTTTTAATCTCTTTATATTTTTCACACTTTTTCAGGCTCTTCATGTTTTTGAACACCGTTTCATGCTCCTCCTATTTTTCAGACCGTTTCATGCTCATCATATATTTGACACATTTTTAAGCTCTTCATATTTTTCACACCTTTTCAGGCTCTTCATGTTTTTCAACACCATTTCATGCTCCTCCTATTTTCAGACCGTTTAATCCTCCTCATGTATTTCACACGTTTTGAAACTATTCATATTTTTCACACCTTTTCAGGCTATTCATGATTTTGAACACCATTTCCAGCTCCTCCTATTTTGCAGATCGTTTCATTCTCCTCATATTTTTGACACCTTTTGAAGCTCTTCATATGTTTCACACATTTTCAGGCTTTTCATTTTTTTCAAAACCACTTCATGCTCCTCCTATTTTTCAGAGCGTTTCATGCTCATCTCATTTTGACACCTTTTGAAGCCCTTCATATTTTTCACACCTTTTCAGGCTCTTCATGTTTTTAAACACCGCTTCATGTTTCTCCTATTCTTCAGACCGTTTCATGCTCCTCATATATTTGACATCTTTTGAAGCTTTTCATATTTTTCACACCTTTTCAGGCTCTTTATGTTTTGAACACCACTTCATGCTCCTCCTATTTTTCAGACCATTTCATGCTCCTCATATTTTTGACACCTTTTGAAGCTCTTCATATTTTTCACACCTTTTCAGGCTCTTCATGTTTTTGAACACCGCTTCATGCTCCTCCTATTTTTCAGACCGTTTCATGCTCCTGAGATTTTTGACACCTTTTGAGGCTCTTCATGTTTTTGAACACCGCTTCATGCTCCTCCTTTTTTTCAGACCGTTTCATGCTCCTCATATTTTTGACACCTTTTGAAGCTCTTCATATTTTTCACACATTTTCTGGCTCTTAAGGTTTTTCATCACCGCTTCATGCTGATTCTATTTTTCAGACCGTTTCATGCTCCTCATATTTTTGACACGTTTTGAATCTCTTCATATTTTTCACACTTTTTCAGGCTCTTTATGTTTTTGAACACCGTTTCATGCTCCTCCTATTTTTCAGACCGTTTCATTCTCCTCTTATTTTTCACAACTTTTCAGGCTCTTCATGTTTTTCTACAGCATTTCATGCTCCTCCTATTTTTCAGACCGTTTCATGCTCCTCAAATTTTTTACACATTTTGAAACTCTTCATATTTTTCACAACTTTTCATGCCCTTCATCTTTTAAAAAACCGCTTCATGCTCCTCCTATTTTTCAGACCGTTAATTGCTCCTCATATTTTTGACACCTTTTGAAGCTCTTCATATATTTCACAGCTTTTCATGATTTCATGTTTTTCAACAACGCTTCATGCTGCTCCTATTTTCATTCCGTTTCATGCTTCTCATATCTTTGACACCTTTTGAAGATCTTCATATTTTTCACACCTTTTCATGCTCTTCATCTTTTTCAAAACAGTTTCATTCTCATCCTAATTTTCAGAGTGTTTCATGCTCCTCATATTTTTGACATGTTTTGAAGCTCTTCATATTTTTCACACCTTTTCAGGCTCTTCATGTTTTTCAACACCGCTTAAAGCTCCTCCTATTTTTCAGACCATTTCATACTCCTCATATTTTTGACACCTTTTGAAGATCTTCATATTTTTCACACCTTTTCATGCTCTTCATCTTTTTCAAAACAGTTTCATTCTCATCCTAATTTTCAGACTGTTTCATGCTCCTCATATTTTTGACAAGTTTTGAAGCTCTTCATATTTTTCACACCTTTTCAGGCTCTTCATGTTTTTCAACACCGCTTCAAGCTCCTCCTATTTTTCAGACCATTTCATACTCCTCATATTTTTGACACCTCTTGAACCTCTTCATATTTTTCACACCTTTTCAGGCTCTTCATGTTTTTCAACACCGCTTCATGCTCCTCCTATTTTTCAGACCGTTTAATCCTCCTCATGTATTTCACACATTTTGAAGCTCTTCATATTTTTCAACCTTTTCAGGCTCTTCATATTTTTGAACACCATTTCATGCTCCTTCCATTTTGGAGACCGTTTCATTCTCCTCACATTTTGGACACCTTTTGAAACTCTTCATATATTTCACACCTTTTCAGGCTTTTCATTTTTTTCAACACCACTTCATGCTCCTCATCTTTTTCGGACCGTTTCATGCTCATCTCATTTTGACACCTTTTGAAGCTCTTCATATTTTTCACTACTTTTGAAGCTCTTCATAATTTTCATATTTTTGAAGCTCTTCATATTCTCACACCTTTTCAGCCTCTTCATGTTTTTCAACACCGCTTCAAGCTCCTCCTATTTTTCAGACTGTTTCATGCTCCTCATATTTTTGACACCTTTTGAAGCTCTTCATATTTTTGACACCTTTTGAAGCTCTTCATATTTTTCACACCTTTTCAGGCTCGTAAGGTTTTTCAACACCGCTTCATGCTGATTCTATTTTTCAGACCGTTTCATGCTCCTCATATTTTTGACACGTTTTGAATCTCTTCATATTTTTCACACTTTTTCAGGCTCTTCATGTTTTTGAACAACGTTTCATGCTCCTCCTATTTTTCAAACCGTTTCATGCTCCTCATATTTTTGACACGTTTTGAATCTCTTCATATTTTTCACACTTTTTCAGGCTCTTCATGTTTTTCAACACCGTTTCATGCTCCTCCTATTTTTCAGACCGTTTCATGCTCTTCATATTTTTCACACCTTTTGAATCTCTTCATATTTTTCACACCTTTTCAGGCTCTTCATGTTTTTCAACACCGCTTCATGCTCCTCCTATTTTTCAGACCGTTTCATGCTCTTCATATTTTTCACACCTTTTGAAGCTCTTCGTATTTTTCACACCTTTTCACGCTCTTCATGTTTTTGAACACCACTTCATTCTCCTCCTATTTTTCAGAGAGTTTCAAGCTCCTCATGTGTTTCACAATTTTTGAAGATCTTCATATTTTTCACACCTTTTCATGCTCTTCATCTTTTTCAAAACAGTTTCATTCTCATCCTAATTTTCAGACTGTTTCATGCTCCTCATATTTTTGACAAGTTTTGAAGCTCTTCATATTTTTCACACCTTTTCAGGCTCTTCATGTTTTTCAACACCGCTTCAAGCTCCTCCTATTTTTCAGACCATTTCATACTCCTCATATTTTTGACACCTCTTGAACCTCTTCATATTTTTCACACCTTTTCAGGCTCTTCATGTTTTTCAACACCGCTTCATGCTCCTCCTATTTTTCAGACCGTTTCATGCTCCTCATGTATTTCACACCTTTTGAAGCTCTTCATATTTTTCAACCTTTTCAGGCTCTTCATATTTTTGAACACCATTTCATGCTCCTTCCATTTTGGAGACCGTTTCATTCTCCTCACATTTTGGACAACTTTTGAAACTCTTCATATATTTCACACCTTTTCAGGCTTTTCATTTTTTTCAACACCACTTCATGCTCCTCATCTTTTTCAGACCGTTTCATGCTCATCTCATTTTGACACCTTTTGAAGCTCTTCATATTTTTCACTACTTTTGAAGCTCTTCATAATTTTCATATTTTTGAAGCTCTTCATATTCTCACACCTTTTCAGGCTCTTCATGTTTTTCAACACCGCTTCAAGCTCCTCCTATTTTTCAGACTGTTTCATGCTCCTCATATTTTTGACACCTTTTGAAGCTCTTCATATTTTTGACACCTTTTGAAGCTCTTCATATTTTTCACACGTTTTCAGGCTCGTAAGGTTTTTCAACACCGCTTCATGCTGATTCTATTTTTCAGACCGTTTCATGCTCCTCATATTTTTGACACGTTTTGAATCTCTTCATATTTTTCACACTTTTTCAGGCTCTTCATGTTTTTGAACAACGTTTCATGCTCCTCCTATTTTTCAGACCGTTTCATGCTCCTCATATTTTTGACACGTTTTGAATCTCTTCATATTTTTCACACTTTTTCAGGCTCTTCATGTTTTTCAACACCGTTTCATGCTCCTCCTATTTTTCAGACCGTTTCATGCTCTTCATATTTTTCACACCTTTTGAATCTCTTCATATTTTTCACACCTTTTCAGGCTCTTCATGTTTTTCAACACCGCTTCATGCTCCTCCTATTTTTCTGACCGTATCATGCTCGTCATATTTTTCATACCTTTTGAAGCTCTTCGTATTTTTCACACCTTTTCACGCTCTTCATGTTTTGAACACCACTTCATTCTCCTCCTATTTTTCAGAGAGTTTCAAGCTCCTCATGTGTTTCACACCTTTTGAAGCTCTTCATATTTTTCACACCTTTTCAGTCTCTTCATGTTTTTCCACAGAACTTCATGCATCTCATATTTTTCAGACCGTTTCATGCTCCTCATGTATTTCACACCTTTTGAAGCTCTTCATATTTTTCACACCTTTTCAGGCTCTTCATGTTTTTGAACACCGCTTCATGTTCCTCCTATTTTTCAGACCGTTTCATGCTCCTCAGATTTTTGACACCTTTTGAGGCTCTTCATGTTTTTGAACACCGCTTCATGCTCCTCCTATTTTTCAGACCGTTTCATGCTCCTCATATATTTGACACCTTTTGAAGCTTTTCATATTTTTCACACCTTTTCAGGCTCTTCATTTTTATCAACACCATTTCATGCTCCTCCTATTTTTCACACCGTTTCATGCTCATCTAATTTTTGAAACCTTTTGAAGCTCTTCATATTTTTCACACCTTTAGAATCTCTTCGTATTTTTCACACGTTTTCTGGCTCTTAAGGTTTTTCAACATCGCTTCATGCTGATTCTATTTTTCAGACCGTTTCATGCTCCTCATATTTTTACACGTTTTGAATCTCTTCATATTTTTCACACTTTTTCAGGCTCTTCATTTTTTTGAACACCACTTCATGCTCCTCCTATTTTTCAGACCGCTCCATGCTCCTCATATATTTGACAACTTTTCAGGCTCTTCCTGTTTTTCAACACCACTTCATGCTCCTCCTATTTTCAGACCGTTTAAACCTCCTCATGTATTTCACACGTTTTGAAACTATTCATATTTTTCACACCTTTTCAGGCTCTTCATGTTTTTCAACACCGCTTCATGCTCCTCTTATTTTTCAGACCGCTTCCTGCTCCTCCTATTTTTCATACCGTTTCAAGCTCCTCATATTTTTGACACCTTTTGAAGCTCTTCCTATTTTTTACATTTTTGAAGCTCTTCATAGTTTTCTCACGATTTCAGGCTCTTCATGTTTTTCAACACCGCTTCATGCTCCTCCAATTTTTCAGAACTTTTCATGCTCCTCATATTTTTCACATCTTTTGAAGCTCTTCATATTTTTCACAGGTTTCCAGGCTCTTCATGTTTTTGAACAGCGCTTCTTGCTAATTCTATTTTACAGACCGTTTCATTCTCCTCATGTATTTCACACCCACTGAAGCTCTTCATATTTTTCACAACTTTTCAGGCTCTTCATGTTATTCAACACCGTTTCATGCTCCTCCTATTTTTCAGACCGTTTCATGCTCCTCATATTTTTGACACCTTTTGAAGCTATTCATATTTTTCTCACCTTTTCAGGTTCTTCATGTTTTACAACACCGCATCATTCTCCTCGTATTTTTCAGACTGTTTCATGCTCCTCATATTTTTGACACCTTTTGAAGCTCTTCATATTTTTTACACCTTTTCAGGCCCTTCATGTTTTTCAACAGCATTTCATTCTCCTCCTATTTTTCAGACCGTTTCATGCTCCTCCTATTTTTCAGACCGTTTCATGCTCCTCATATTTTTGACACCTTTTGAAGCTCTTCATATTTTTCACACCTTTTCAGGCTCTTCATATTTTTGAACACCGCATCATGTTCCTCCTATTTATCAGACCGTTTCCTGCTCCTCATAATTTTGACACCTTTTGAAGGTTTTCATATTTTTCACACAATCTCAGGCTCTTCATGTGTTTGAACACCGCTTCATGTTCCTCCTATTTTTGAGACCGTTTCATGCTCCTCATATTTTTGACATGTTTTGAAGCTCTTCATATTTTTCACACTTCTTCAGGCTCTTCATGTTTTTGAACACCGTTTCATGCTCCTCCTATTTTTCAGACCGTTTCAAGCTCCTCATATTTTTCACACCTTTTGAAGCTCTTCATATTTTTGACACCTTTTCAGCCACTTCATGTTTTTCAACACCGCTTCTTGCTCCTCCTATTTTTCAGACCGTTTCATGCTCCTCATATTTTTCACTCCTTTTGAAGCTCTTCTTATTTTTCACACCTTTTCAGGCTCTTCATGTTTTTGAGCACCACTTCATGCTCCTCCTATTTTTCAAACCTTTTGAAGCTCTTCATATTTTTCACACCTTTTCAGGCTCTTCATGATTTTCAACACCGCTTCATGATCCCCCTATTTTTCAGACAATTTCATGCTCCTCATATTTTTGAGACCTTTTGAAGCTATTCTTATTTTCCCACCTTTTCAGGCTCTTCATGTTTTTCAACACCACTTCATGCTCCTCCTATTTTTCAGACCGTTTCATGTTCCTCCTATTTTTCTGACCATTTCTTGCTCCTCTTATTTTTGACACCTTTTGAAGCTCTTCATATTTTTCCTAGCTTTTCAGGGTCTTCATGTGTTTGAGCCCAGCTTCATGCTCTTCCTATTTTTCAGACCGTTTCATGCTCCTCATGTATTTCACACCCTTTGAAGCTCTTCATATTTTTCACACCTTTTCAGGCTTTTCAGGTTTTTCAACACCACTTTTTGCTCCTCCTAATTTTCAGACCGTTTCATGCTCCTCATATTTTTGACACCTTTTGAAGCTCTTCATGTACTTCACACCTTCTCAGGCTCTTCATGTTTTTGAACCCCGCTTCAATGTTCCTCCTATTTATCAGACCGTTTCATGCTCCTCATAGTTTTTGACACGTTTTGTAGCTCTTCATATTTTTCACAACTTTTCAGGCTCTTCATATTTTTGAACACAGCTTCATCCTCCTCTTATTTTTCAGACCGTTTCATGCTCCTCATATTTTTGACCGTTTTTGAAGCTCTTCATATTTTTCACACCTTTTAATGCTCTTCATGTTTTTGAGCCCCGCTTCAATGTTCCTCCTATTTATCAGACCGTTTCATGCTCCTCATGGTTTTTGACACGTTTTGTAGCTCTTCATATTTTTCACACCTTTTCAGGCCCTTCATGTTTTTCAACAGCATTTCATTCTCCTCCTATTTTTCAGACCGTTTCATGCTCCTCCTATTTTTCAAACCGTTTCATGCTCCTCATGTATTTGACACATATTTAAGCTCTTCATATTTTTCACACCTTTTCAGGCTCTTCATGTTTTTCAACACCACTTCATGCTCCTCCTATTTTTCAGACCGCTTAATGCTCCTCATATATTTGACAACTTTTCAGGCTCTTCATGTTTTTCAACACCACTTTATGCTCCTCCTGTTTTCAGACCGTTTAATGCTCCTCATGTATTTCACACCTTTTGAAACTATTCATATTTTTCACACTTTTTCAGGCTATTCATGATTTTGAACACAATTTCAAGCTCCTCCTATTTTGCAGATCGTTTGATTCTCCTCATATTTTTGACACCTTTTGAAGCTCTTCATATTTTTCACACCTTTTGAAGTTCTTCATATTTTTCACACGTTTTCAGGCTCTTCATCTTTTTCAACACCACTTCATGCTTCTCCTATTTTTCAGACCGTTTCAGGCTCCTCATATTTTTGACACTTTTGGAAGCTGTAAATATTTTTCACATCTTTTCAGGGTCTTCATGTTTTTGAACACCGCATCATGTTCCTCCTATTTTTCAGACCGTTTCCTGCTCCTCATTATTTTGACACCTTTTGAAGGTTTTCATATTTTTCCACGCAATTTCAGGCTCTTCATGTGTTTGAACACCGCTTCATGTTCCTCCTATTTTTGAGACCGTTTCATGCTCCTCATATTTTTGACACCTTTTGAAGCTCTTCATATTTTTCACACCTTTTCATGCTCTTCATGTTTTTGAACACCGTTTCATGCTGCTCCTATTTTTCAGATCGTTTATTGCTCCTCATATTTTTGACACCTTTTGAAGCTCTTCATATTTTTCACACCTTTTCAGGCTCTTCATGGTTTTCAACACCACTTCATGCCCGTCTATTTTTTAGACCGTTTCATGCTCATCTCATTTTGAAACCCTTTGAAGCTCTTCATATATTTCACATCTTTCAGGCTGTTCATGTTTTTCAACACCGCTTCTTGCTCCTCCTATTTTTCAGACCGTTTCATGCTCCTCATATTTTTGACATGTTTTGAAGCTCTTCATATTTTTCACAACTTTTCAGGTTCTTCATGTTTTTGAACACCGTTTCATGCGCCTCCTATTTTTCAGACCGTTTCAAGCTCCTCATATTTTTCACCCCTTTTGAAGCTCTTCATATTTTTGACACCTTTTCAGGCACTTCATGTTTTTCAACACCGTTTCATGCTCCTCCTATTTTTCAGACCGTTTCAAGCTCCTCATATTTTTCACACCTTTTGAATTTCTTCATATTGTTGACACCTTTTCAGGCACTTCATGTTTTTCAACACCGCTTCTTGCTCCTCCTATTTTTCAGACCGTTTCATGCTCCTCATATTTTTGACATGTTTTGAAGCTCTTCATATTTTTCACACTTCTTCAGGCTCTTCATGTTTTTCTACACCGTTTCATGTGCCTCCTATATTTCAGACAGTTTCATGCTCCTCATATTTTTGACACCCTTTGAAGCTCTTCATATTTTTCACAACTTTTCAGTCTCTTCATGTTTTGAACACCGTTTCATGCTCCTCCTATTTTTCAGACCGTTTCTGCTCCTCATATTTTTCACACCTTTTGAAACTCTTCTTATTTTTCACACCTTTTCAGGCTCTTCATGTTTTTGAGCACCACTTCATGCTCCTCCTATTTTTCAAACCTTTTGAAGCTCTTCATATTTTTCACACCTTTTCAGGCTCTTCATGATTTTCAACACCGCTTCATGATCCCCCTATTTTTCAGACAATTTCATGCTACTCATGTTTTTGAGACCATTTGAAGCTATTCATATTTTCCCACCTTTTCAGGCTCTTCATGTTTTTCAACACCACTTCATGCTCCTCCTATTTTTCAGACCGTTTCATGTTCCTCCTATTTTTCTGACCATTTTTGCTCATCATATTTTTTACACCCTTTGAAGCTCTTCATATTTTTCACACCTTTTCATGCTCTTCATGTTTTTCAACACCGCTTCATGCTGCTCCTATTTTTCAGACCGTTTCTTGCTCCTCTTATTTTTGACACCTTTTGAAGCTCTTCATATTTTTCACAGCTTTTCAGGCTCTTCATGTGTTTGAGCCCAGCTTCATGCTCTTCCTATTTTTCAGACCGTTTCATTCTCCTCATGTATTTCACACCCTCTGAAGCTCTTCATATTTTTCACAACTTTTCAGGCTCTTCATGTTATTCAACACCGTTTCATGCTCCTCCTATTTTTCAGACCGTTTCATGCTCCTCATATTTTTGACATGTTTTGAAGCTCTTCATATTTTTCACAACTTTTCAGTTTCTTCATGTTTTTGAACACCGTTTCATGCTCCTCCTATTTTCAGACCGTTTCAAGCTCCTCATATTTTTCACACCTTTTGAAGCTCTTCATATTTTTCACACCTTTTCAGGCTCTTCATGTTTTTGAACACCGCTTCATGCTCCTCCTATTTTTCAGACCGTTTCATGCTCCTGAGATTTTTGACACCTTTTGAGGCTCTTCATGTTTTTGAACACCGCTTCATGCTCCTCCTATTTTTCAGACCGTTTCATGCTCCTCATATTTTTGACACCTTTTGAAGCTCTTCATATTTTTCACACGTTTTCTGGCTCTTAAGGTTTTTCATCACCGCTTCATGCTGATTCTATTTTTCAGACCGTTTCATGCTCCTCATATTTTTGACACGTTTTGAATCTCTTCATATTTTTCACACTTTTTCAGGCTCTTTATGTTTTTGAACACCGTTTCATGCTCCTCCTATTTTTCAGACCGTTTCATGCTCCTCTTATTTTTCACAACTTTTCAGGCTCTTCATGTTTTTCTACAGCATTTCATGCTCCTCCTATTTTTCAGACCGTTTCATGCTCCTCAAATTTTTTACACATTTTGAAACTCTTCATATTTTTCACAACTTTTCATGCCCTTCATCTTTTAAAAAACCGCTTCATGCTCCTCCTATTTTTCAGACCGTTAAATGCTCCTCATATTTTTGACACCTTTTGAAGCTCTTCATATATTTCACAGCTTTTCATGATTTCATGTTTTTCAACAACGCTTCATGCTGCTCCTATTTTCATTCCGTTTCATGCTTCTCATATCTTTGACACCTTTTGAAGATCTTCATATTTTTCACACCTTTTCATGCTCTTCATCTTTTTCAAAACAGTTTCATTCTCATCCTAATTTTCAGACTGTTTCATGCTCCTCATATTTTTGACAAGTTTTGAAGCTCTTCATATTTTTCACACCTTTTCAGTCTCTTCATGTTTTTCAACACCGCTTCAAGCTCCTCCTATTTTTCAGACCGTTTCATACTCCTCATATTTTTGACACCTTTTGAACCTCTTCATATTTTTCACACCTTTTCAGGCTCTTCATGTTTTTCAACACCGCTTCATGTCCTCCTATTTTTCAGACCGTTTAATCCTCCTCATGTATTTCACACCTTTTGAAGCTCTTCATATTTTTCACACCTTTTCAGGCTCTTCATATTTTTGAACACCATTTCATGCTCCTTCCATTTTGGAGACCGTTTCATTCTCCTCATATTTTGGACACCTTTTGAAGCTCTTCATATATTTCACACCTTTCAGGCTTTTCATTTTTTTCAACACCACTTCATGCTCCTCATCTTTTTCAGACCGTTTCATGCTCCTCATATTTTTGACCGTTTTTGAAGCTCTTCATATTTTTCACACCTTTTAATGCTCTTCATGTTTTTGAGCCCCGCTTCAATGTTCCTCCTATTTATCAGACCGTTTCATGCTCCTCATGGTTTTTGACACGTTTTGTAGCTCTTCATATTTTTCACACCTTTTCAGGCCCTTCATGTTTTTCAACAGCATTTCATTCTTCTCCTATTCTTCAGACCGTTTCATGCTCCTCCTATTTTTCAAACCGTTTCATGCTCCTCATGTATTTGACACATATTTAAGCTCTTCATATTTTTCACACCTTTTCAGGCTCTTCATGTTTTTCAACACCACTTCATGCTCCTCCTATTTTTCAGACCGCTTAATGCTCCTCATATATTTGACAACTTTTCAGGCTCTTCATGTTTTTCAACACCACATTATGCTCCTCCTGTTTTCAGACCGTTTAATCCTCCTCATGTATTTCACACCTTTTGAAACTATTCATATTTTTCACAATTTTTCAGGCTATCATGATTTTGAACACAATTTCAAGCTCCTCCTATTTTGCAGATCGTTTCATTCTCCTCATATTTTTGACACCTTTTGAAGCTCTTCATATTTTTCACACATTTTCAGGCTCTTCGTGTTTTTCAACACCGCTTCATGATCCTCCTATTTTTCAGACCGTTTCATGCTCCTCATATTTTTGACACATTTTGAAGCTCTTCATATTTTTCACAACTTTTAATGCTCTTCATGTTTTTGAACACCACTTTCTGCTCCTCCTATTTTTCAGACCGTTTCAAGCGCCTCATATTTTTGACACCTTTTGAAGCTCTTCATATTTTTGACACCTTTTCAAGCTCTTCATGTTTTTCAACACCGCTTCATGCTCCTCCTATTTTTCAGTCCGTTTCGTGCTCCTCATAAATTTGACACCTTTTGAAGCTCTTCATATTTTCACACCTTTTCAGGCTCTTCATGTTTTTCAACACCGCTTCTTGCTCCTCCTATTTTTCAGACCGATTCATGCGCCTCATATTTTTGACACCTTTTGAATCTCTTCATATTTTTCACACATTTTCAGGCTCTTCAGGTTTTTCAACACCGCTTCATGCTCCTCCTATTTTTCATACCGTCTCATGCTCCTCCTATTTTTGACACCTTTTGAAGCTCATCATATATTTCACACTTTTTCAGGCTCTTCAGGTTTTTCAACACTGCTTCATGCTACTCCTATTTTTCAGACCGTTTCATGCTCCTGCTATTTTTGACACTTTTTGAAGCTCTTCATATATTTCACACCTTTTCAGGCTCTTCATGTTTCTGAACACCACTTCATGCTCCTCCTATTTTTCAGACCGTTTCTTGCTCCTCATATTTTTGACTCTATTTGAAGCTCTTCATATTTTTTACGCCTTTTCATGCTCTTCATGTTTTCAACACCCATTCATGCTCCTCCTATTTTTTAGACCGTTTCAGGCTCATCATATTTTTGACACCTTTTATAGGTCTTCATACATTTCACACCTTTTCAGGCTATTCATATTTTTCAACACCGCTTCATGCTCCTCCTATTTTTCAGACCGTTTCATGCTCCTCCTATTTTTGAAACCTTTTGAAGCTCTTCATATATTTCACGCCTTTTCAGGCTCTTCAGGTTTTTCAACACCGCTTCATGCTCCTCCTATTTTTCAGACCGTTTCATGCTCCTCCTATTTTTCAGGCCGTTTCATCCTCTTCATAGTTTTGACACCTTTTGAAACTCTTCATATTTTTCACACCTTTTCATGCTCTTCATGTTTTTGAACACCGTTTCATGCTCCTCCTATTTTTCAGACCGTTTAATGCTCCTCACATTTTGACACCTTTTGAAACTCTTCATATTTTTCACACCTTTTCAGGCTCTTCATGTTTTGAACACCGTTTCATGCTCCTCCGATTTTTCAGACCATTTCATGCTCCTAATATTTTGACACCTTTTGAAGCTCTTCATATTTTTCACACCTTTTCAGGCTCTTCATGTTTTTCAACACCACTTCATGCTCCTCCTATTTTTCAGACCGCTTAATGCTCCTCATATATTTGACAACTTTTCAGGCTCTTCATGTTTTTCAACACCGCTTTATGCTTCTCCTGTTTTCAGACCGTTTAATCCTCCTCATGTATTTCACACCTTTTGAAACTATTCATATTTTTCACACTTTTTCAGGCTATTCATGATTTTGAACACAATTTCAAGCTCCTCCTATTTTGCAGATCGTTTGATTCTCCTCATATTTTTGACACCTTTTGAAGCTCTTCATATTTTTCACACCTTTTGAAGTTCTTCATATTTTTCACACGTTTTCAGGCTCTTCATCTTTTTCAACACCACTTCATGCTTCTCCTATTTTTCAGACCGATTCAGGCTCCTCATATTTTTGACACTTTTGGAAGCTGTAAATATTTTTCACATCTTTTCAGGGTCTTCATGTTTTTGAACACCGCATCATGTTCCTCCTATTTTTCAGACCGTTTCCTGCTCCTCATTATTTTGACACCTTTTGAAGGTTTTCATATTTTTCACGCAATTTCAGGCTCTTCATGTGTTTGAACACCGCTTCATGTTCCTCCTATTTTTGAGACCGTTTCATGCTCCTCATATTTTTGACACCTTTTGAAGCTCTTCATATTTTTCACACCTTTTCATGCTCTTCATGTTTTTGAACACCGTTTCATGCTGCTCCTATTTTTCAGATCGTTTATTGCTCCTCATATTTTTGACACCTTTTGAAGCTCTTCATATTTTTCACACCTTTTCAGGCTCTTCATGGTTTTCAACACCACTTCATGCCCGTCTATTTTTTAGACCGTTTCATGCTCATCTCATTTTGAAACCCTTTGAAGCTCTTCATATATTTCACATCTTTCAGGCTGTTCATGTTTTTCAACACCGCTTCTTGCTCCTCCTATTTTTCAGACCGTTTCATGCTCCTCATATTTTTGACATGTTTTGAAGCTCTTCATATTTTTCACAACTTTTCAGGTTCTTCATGTTTTTGAACACCGTTTCATGCGCCTCCTATTTTTCAGACCGTTTCAAGCTCCTCATATTTTTCACCCCTTTTGAAGCTCTTCATATTTTTGACACCTTTTCAGGCACTTCATGTTTTTCAACACCGTTTCATGCTCCTCCTATTTTTCAGACCGTTTCAAGCTCCTCATATTTTTCACACCTTTTGAATTTCTTCATATTGTTGACACCTTTTCAGGCACTTCATGTTTTTCAACACCGCTTCTTGCTCCTCCTATTTTTCAGACCGTTTCATGCTCCTCATATTTTTGACATGTTTTGAAGCTCTTCATATTTTTCACACTTCTTCAGGCTCTTCATGTTTTTCTACACCGTTTCATGTGCCTCCTATATTTCAGACAGTTTCATGCTCCTCATATTTTTGACACCCTTTGAAGCTCTTCATATTTTTCACAACTTTTCAGTCTCTTCATGTTTTGAACACCGTTTCATGCTCCTCCTATTTTTCAGACCGTTTCTGCTCCTCATATTTTTCACACCTTTTGAAACTCTTCTTATTTTTCACACCTTTTCAGGCTCTTCATGTTTTTGAGCACCACTTCATGCTCCTCCTATTTTTCAAACCTTTTGAAGCTCTTCATATTTTTCACACCTTTTCAGGCTCTTCATGATTTTCAACACCGCTTCATGATCCCCCTATTTTTCAGACAATTTCATGCTACTCATGTTTTTGAGACCATTTGAAGCTATTCATATTTTCCCACCTTTTCAGGCTCTTCATGTTTTTCAACACCACTTCATGCTCCTCCTATTTTTCAGACCGTTTCATGTTCCTCCTATTTTTCTGACCATTTTTGCTCATCATATTTTTTACACCCTTTGAAGCTCTTCATATTTTTCACACCTTTTCATGCTCTTCATGTTTTTCAACACCGCTTCATGCTGCTCCTATTTTTCAGACCGTTTCTTGCTCCTCTTATTTTTGACACCTTTTGAAGCTCTTCATATTTTTCACAGCTTTTCAGGCTCTTCATGTGTTTGAGCCCAGCTTCATGCTCTTCCTATTTTTCAGACCGTTTCATTCTCCTCATGTATTTCACACCCTCTGAAGCTCTTCATATTTTTCACAACTTTTCAGGCTCTTCATGTTATTCAACACCGTTTCATGCTCCTCCTATTTTTCAGACCGTTTCATGCTCCTCATATTTTTGACATGTTTTGAAGCTCTTCATATTTTTCACAACTTTTCAGTTTCTTCATGTTTTTGAACACCGTTTCATGCTCCTCCTATTTTCAGACCGTTTCAAGCTCCTCATATTTTTCACACCTTTTGAAGCTCTTCATATTTTTCACACCTTTTCAGGCTCTTCATGTTTTTGAACACCGCTTCATGCTCCTCCTATTTTTCAGACCGTTTCATGCTCCTGAGATTTTTGACACCTTTTGAGGCTCTTCATGTTTTTGAACACCGCTTCATGCTCCTCCTATTTTTCAGACCGTTTCATGCTCCTCATATTTTTGACACCTTTTGAAGCTCTTCATATTTTTCACACGTTTTCTGGCTCTTAAGGTTTTTCATCACCGCTTCATGCTGATTCTATTTTTCAGACCGTTTCATGCTCCTCATATTTTTGACACGTTTTGAATCTCTTCATATTTTTCACACTTTTTCAGGCTCTTTATGTTTTTGAACACCGTTTCATGCTCCTCCTATTTTTCAGACCGTTTCATGCTCCTCTTATTTTTCACAACTTTTCAGGCTCTTCATGTTTTTCTACAGCATTTCATGCTCCTCCTATTTTTCAGACCGTTTCATGCTCCTCAAATTTTTTACACATTTTGAAACTCTTCATATTTTTCACAACTTTTCATGCCCTTCATCTTTTAAAAAACCGCTTCATGCTCCTCCTATTTTTCAGACCGTTAAATGCTCCTCATATTTTTGACACCTTTTGAAGCTCTTCATATATTTCACAGCTTTTCATGATTTCATGTTTTTCAACAACGCTTCATGCTGCTCCTATTTTCATTCCGTTTCATGCTTCTCATATCTTTGACACCTTTTGAAGATCTTCATATTTTTCACACCTTTTCATGCTCTTCATCTTTTTCAAAACAGTTTCATTCTCATCCTAATTTTCAGACTGTTTCATGCTCCTCATATTTTTGACAAGTTTTGAAGCTCTTCATATTTTTCACACCTTTTCAGTCTCTTCATGTTTTTCAACACCGCTTCAAGCTCCTCCTATTTTTCAGACCGTTTCATACTCCTCATATTTTTGACACCTTTTGAACCTCTTCATATTTTTCACACCTTTTCAGGCTCTTCATGTTTTTCAACACCGCTTCATGTCCTCCTATTTTTCAGACCGTTTAATCCTCCTCATGTATTTCACACCTTTTGAAGCTCTTCATATTTTTCACACCTTTTCAGGCTCTTCATATTTTTGAACACCATTTCATGCTCCTTCCATTTTGGAGACCGTTTCATTCTCCTCATATTTTGGACACCTTTTGAAGCTCTTCATATATTTCACACCTTTCAGGCTTTTCATTTTTTTCAACACCACTTCATGCTCCTCATCTTTTTCAGACCGTTTCATGCTCCTCATATTTTTGACCGTTTTTGAAGCTCTTCATATTTTTCACACCTTTTAATGCTCTTCATGTTTTTGAGCCCCGCTTCAATGTTCCTCCTATTTATCAGACCGTTTCATGCTCCTCATGGTTTTTGACACGTTTTGTAGCTCTTCATATTTTTCACACCTTTTCAGGCCCTTCATGTTTTTCAACAGCATTTCATTCTCCTCCTATTTTTCAGACCGTTTCATGCTCCTCCTATTTTTCAAACCGTTTCATGCTCCTCATGTATTTGACACATATTTAAGCTCTTCATATTTTTCACACCTTTTCAGGCTCTTCATGTTTTTCAACACCACTTCATGCTCCTCCTATTTTTCAGACCGCTTAATGCTCCTCATATATTTGACAACTTTTCAGGCTCTTCATGTTTTTCAACACCACATTATGCTCCTCCTGTTTTCAGACCGTTTAATCCTCCTCATGTATTTCACACCTTTTGAAACTATTCATATTTTTCACAATTTTTCAGGCTATCATGATTTTGAACACAATTTCAAGCTCCTCCTATTTTGCAGATCGTTTCATTCTCCTCATATTTTTGACACCTTTTGAAGCTTTCATATTTTTGACACCTTTTGAAGCTCTTCATATTTTTCACACATTTTCAGGCTCTTCGTGTTTTTCAACACTGCTTCATGATCCTCCTATTTTTCAGACCGTTTCATGCTCCTCATATTTTTGACACATTTTGAAGCTCTTCATATTTTTCACAACTTTTAATGCTCTTCATGTTTTTGAACACCACTTTCTGCTCCTCCTATTTTTCAGACCGTTTCAAGCGCCTCATATTTTTGACACCTTTTGAAGCTCTTCATATTTTTGACACCTTTTCAAGCTCTTCATGTTTTTCAACACCGCTTCATGCTCCTCCTATTTTTCAGTCCGTTTCGTGCTCCTCATAAATTTGACACCTTTTGAAGCTCTTCATATTTTCACACCTTTTCAGGCTCTTCATGTTTTTCAACACCACTTCTTGCTCCTCCTATTTTTCAGACCGATTCATGCGCCTCATATTTTTGACACCTTTTGAATCTCTTCATATTTTTCACACATTTTCAGGCTCTTCAGGTTTTTCAACACCGCTTCATGCTCCTCCTATTTTTCATACCGTCTCATGCTCCTCCTATTTTTGACACCTTTTGAAGCTCATCATATATTTCACACTTTTTCAGGCTCTTCAGGTTTTTCAACACTGCTTCATGCTACTCCTATTTTTCAGACCGTTTCATGCTCCTGCTATTTTTGACACTTTTTGAAGCTCTTCATATATTTCACACCTTTTCAGGCTCTTCATGTTTCTGAACACCACTTCATGCTCCTCCTATTTTTCAGACCGTTTCTTGCTCCTCATATTTTTGACTCTATTTGAAGCTCTTCATATTTTTTACGCCTTTTCATGCTCTTCATGTTTTCAACACCCATTCATGCTCCTCCTATTTTTTAGACCGTTTCAGGCTCATCATATTTTTGACACCTTTTATAGGTCTTCATACATTTCACACCTTTTCAGGCTATTCATATTTTTCAACACCGCTTCATGCTCCTCCTATTTTTCAGACCGTTTCATGCTCCTCCTATTTTTGAAACCTTTTGAAGCTCTTCATATATTTCACGCCTTTTCAGGCTCTTCAGGTTTTTCAACACCGCTTCATGCTCCTCCTATTTTTCAGACCGTTTCATGCTCCTCCTATTTTTCAGGCCGTTTCATCCTCTTCATAGTTTTGACACCTTTTGAAACTCTTCATATTTTTCACACCTTTTCATGCTCTTCATGTTTTTGAACACCGTTTCATGCTCCTCCTATTTTTCAGACCGTTTAATGCTCCTCACATTTTGACACCTTTTGAAACTCTTCATATTTTTCACACCTTTTCAGGCTCTTCATGTTTTGAACACCGTTTCATGCTCCTCCGATTTTTCAGACCATTTCATGCTCCTAATATTTTGACACCTTTTGAAGCTCTTCATATTTTTCACACCTTTTCAGGCTCTTCATGTTTTGGAACACTGTTTCATGGTCCTTCTATTTTTCAGACCGTTTCATGTTCCTCATATTTTTGACACCTTTTGAAGCTCTTCATATTTTTACACCTTTCAGGCTCTTCATGTTTTTCAACACCGCTTCATGATCCTCCTATTTTTCAGACCGTTTCATGTTCCTCATATTTTTGACACCTTTTGAAGCTCTTCATATTTTTACACCTTTCAGGCTCTTCATGTTTTTCAACACCGCTTCATGCTCCTTCTATTTTTCAGACCGTTTCATGTTCCTCATATTTTTGACACCTTTTGAAGCTCTTCATATTTTTACACCTTTCAGGCTCTTCATGTTTTCAACACCACTTCATGCTTCTTCTATTTTTCAGTCCGTTCCATGCTCAGCTCATTTTTGACAGCTTCTGAAGCTCTTCATATTTTTCACACCTTTTCAAGCTCTTCATGGTTTTCAACACCGCTTCATGCTCCTCCTTTTTTTCAGACAGTTTCATGCTCCTCATATTTTTCACACCTTTTGAAAATCTTCAGTTTTTTCACACCTTTTCATGCTCTTCATGTTTTCAACACCGATTCATGCTCCTCCTATTTTTCAGACCGTTTCATGCTCCTCCTATTTTTCAGAATTTCATGCTCCTCATATTTTGACACCTTTTGAAGCTCATCATATATTTCACACCTTTTCAGGCTCTTCAGGTTTTTCAACACTGCTTCATGCTCCTCCTATTGTTGACACATTTTGAAGCTCTTCATATATTTCACACCTTTTCAGGCTCTTCATGTTTCTGAACACCACTTCATGCTCCTCCTATTTTTCAGACCGTTTCATGCTCCTCATATTTTTGACACATTTTGAAGCTCTTCATATTTTTCACACCTTTTCATGCTCTTCTGTTTTCAACACGCATTCATGCTCCTCCTATTTTTTAGACCGTTTCAGTCTCATCATATTTTTGACACCTTTTGTAGCTCTTCATACATTTCACACCTTTTCAGGCTATTCATGTTTTTCAACACCGCTTCATGCTCCTCCTATTTTTCAGACCGTTTCATGCTCCTCCTATTTTTGACACCTTTTGAAGCTATTCATATATTTCACGCCTTTTCAGGCTCTTCAGGTTTTTCAACACCGCTTCATGCTCCTCCTATTTTTCAGACCGTTTCATGCTCCTCCTATTTTTCAGGCCGTTTCATGCTGTTCATAGTTTTGACACCTTTTGAAGCTCTTCATATTTTTCACACCTTTCCATGCTCCTCATGTTTTTCAACACGGTTTCATGCTCCTCCTCTCTTTCAGACCGTTTCAGGCTCCTCATATGTTTCACACCTTTTTCAGGCTCTTCATGTTTTTCAACACGGCTTCATGCTCCTCCTATTTTTCAGACCGTTTCATGCTCCTCAAATATTAGACACCTTTTGAATCTCTTCATATTTTTCACACCTTTTCATGCTCTTCATGTTTTTGAACACCGCTTCATGCTCCTCCTATTTTTCAGACCGTTTCATGCTCCTCCTATTTTTCAGGCCGTTTCATGCTCCTCATAGTTTTGACACCTTTTGAAACTCTTCATATTTTTCACACCTTTTCATGCTCTTCATGTTTTTGAACACCGCTTCATGCTCCTCCTATTTTTCAGACCGTTTCATGCTCCTCCTATTTTTCAGACCGTGTAATGCTCCTCATATTTTGACACCTTTTGAAACTCTTCATATTTTTCACACCTTTTCAGGCTCTTCATGTTTTGAACACCGTTTCATGCTCCTCCTATTTTTCAGACCGTTTCATGCTCCTCATATTTTTGACACCTTTTGAAGCTCTTCATATTTTTCACACCTTTTCAGGCTCTTCACGATTTGGAAAACCGTTTCATGTTCCTCGGATTTTTTCAGACCGTTTCATGCTCCTCATATTTTTGAAAGCTTTTGAAGCTCTTCATATATTTCACACCTTTTCAGGCTTTTCAGGTTTTTGAACATCATTTCATGCTCCTCCTATTTTTCAGAACGTTCCATGCTCCTCATATTTTTCACACCTTTTGCAGCTCTTCATATTTTTCACACGTTTTCAGTCTCTTCATGTTTTTCAAAACCGCTTCATGCTCCTCCTGTTTTTCAGAACGTTTCATAGTTCTCATATTTTTGACACCTTTTGAAGCTCTTCATATTTTTCACACCTTTTCAGCGTCTTCATGTTTTCGACCACCCCTTCATGCTCCTCTTCTTTTTCAGATCATTTCATACACCTCACATTGTTGACACCTTTTGAAGCTCTTCATATATTGCACACCTTTCCAGGCTCTTCATGTTTATCAACACTGTTTCATGCTCCTCCTATTTTTTATACCGTTTCATTCTCCTCATATATTACACACCTATCGAAGCTCTTCATATTTTTCACACCTTTCCAGGCTCTTCATGTTTTTGAACACGGCTTCATGCTCCTCCTATTTTTCAGGCCGTTTCTTGCTCCTCATATTTTTGACACCTTTTGAAGCTCTTCATATTTTTCACACCTTTTCAGGCTCTTCATGTTTTTGAACACCGCTTCATGCTCCTCCTATTTTTCAGACCATTTCATGCTCCTCGTATTTTTCACACCTTTTGAAGCTCTACATATTTTTCACACCTTTTCAGGCTCTTCATGTTTTTCAACACCACTTCATGCTCCTCCTATTTTTCAGACAATTTCATGCTCCTCATATTTTTGACACCTTTTGAAAATCTTCAGTTTTTTCACACCGTTTCATGCTCTTCATGTTTTCAACACCGATTCATGCTCCTCCTATTTTTCAGACCGTTTCATGCTTCTCCTATTTTTCAGAATTTCATGCTCCTCATATTTTGACACCTTTTGAAGCTCTTCATATTTTTCACTCCTTTTCAGGCTCTTCATGTTTTTGAACACGGCTTCATCCTCCTCCTATATTTCAGAGCATTTCATGCTCCTCATATTTTTGACACTTTTTGAAGCTGTTCATATATTTCACACTTTTTCAGGCTCTTCAGGTTTTTCAACACCGCTTCATGTTCCTCCTCTTTTTCAGACCGTTTCATGCTCCTCCTATTTTTGACACCTTTTGAAGCTCTTCATATATATCACGCCTTTTCAGGCTCTTCAGGTTTTTCAACACCGCTTCATGCTCCTCCTATTTTTCAGACCGTTTCATGCTCCTCCTATTTTTCAGGCCGTTTCATGCTCCTCCTATTTTTCAGGCCGTTTCATGCTTTTCATTGTTTTGACACCTTTTGAAACTCTTCATATTTTTCACAACTTTTCATGCTCTTCAGGTTTTTCAACACCACTTCATATTCCTCCTATTTTTCAGACCGTTTCATGCTCCTCCTATTGTTGACACCTTTTGAAGCTCTTCATATATTTCACGCCTTTTCAGGCTCTTCAGGTTTTTCAACACCGCTTCATGCTCCTCCTACTTTTCAGACCGTTTAAACCTCCTCATGTATTTCACACGTTTTGAAACTGTTCATATTTTTCACACCTTTTCAGGCTCTTCATGTTTTTCAACACCGCTTCATGCTCCTCTTATTTTTCAGACCGCTTCCTGCTCCTCCTATTTTTCATACCGTTTCAAGCTCCTCATATTTTTGCCACCTTTTGAAGCTCTTCCTATTTTTTACATTTTTGAAGCTCTTCATAGTTTTCTCACGATTTCAGGCTCTTCATGTTTTTCAACACCGCTTCATGCTCCTCCAATGTTTCAGAACTTTTCATGCTCCTCATATTTTTCACATCTTTTGAAGCTCTTCATATTTTTCACAGGTTTCCAGGCTCTTCATGTTTTTGAACAGCGCTTCTTGCTAATTCTATTTTACAGACCGTTTCATTCTCCTCATGTATTTCACACCCTCTGAAGCTCTTCATATTTTTCACAACTTTTCAGGCTCTTCATGTTATTCAACACCGTTTCATGCTCCTCCTATTTTTCAGACCGTTTCATGCTCCTCATATTTTTGACACCTTTTGAAGCTATTCATATTTTTCACACCTTTTCAGGTTCTTCATGTTTTACAACACCGCATCATTCTCCTCGTATTTTTCAGACTGTTTCATGCTCCTCATATTTTTGACACCTTTTGAAGCTCTTCATATTTTTTACACCTTTTCAGGCCCTTCATGTTTTTCAACAGCATTTCATTCTCCTCCTATTTTTCAGACCGTTTCATGCTCCTCCTATTTTTCAGACCGTTTCATGCTCCTCATATTTTTGACACCTTTTGAAGCTCTTCATATTTTTCACACCTTTTCAGGCTCTTCATATTTTTGAACACCGCATCATGTTCCTCCTATTTATCAGACCGTTTCCTGCTCCTCATAATTTTGACACCTTTTGAAGGTTTTCATATTTTTCACACAATCTCAGGCTCTTCATGTGTTTGAACACCGCTTCATGTTCCTCCTATTTTTGAGACCGTTTCATGCTCCTCATATTTTTGACATGTTTTGAAGCTCTTCATATTTTTCACATTTCTTCAGGCTCTTCATGTTTTTGAACACCGTTTCATGCTCCTCCTATTTTTCAGACCGTTTCAAGCTCCTCATATTTTTCACACCTTTTGAAGCTCTTCATATTTTTGACACCTTTTCAGCCACTTCATGTTTTTCAACACCGCTTCTTGCTCCTCCTATTTTTCAGACCGTTTCATGCTCCTCATATTTTTCACTCCTTTTGAAGCTCTTCTTATTTTTCACACCTTTTCAGGCTCTTCATGTTTTTGAGCACCACTTCATGCTCCTCCTATTTTTCAAACCTTTTGAAGCTCTTCATATTTTTCACACCTTTTTAGGCTCTTCATGATTTTCAACACCGCTTCATGATCCCCCTATTTTTCAGACAATTTCATGCTCCTCATATTTTTGAGACCTTTTGAAGCTATTCTTATTTTCCCACCTTTTCAGGCTCTTCATGTTTTTCAACACCACTTCATGCTCCTCCTATTTTTCAGACCGTTTCATGTTCCTCCTATTTTTCTGACCATTTCTTGCTCCTCTTATTTTTGACACCTTTTGAAGCTCTTCATATTTTTCCTAGCTTTTCAGGGTCTTCATGTGTTTGAGCCCAGCTTCATGCTCTTCCTATTTTTCAGACCGTTTCATGCTCCTCATGTATTTCACACCCTTTGAAGCTCTTCATATTTTTCACACCTTTTCAGGCTTTTCAGGTTTTTCAACACCACTTTTTGCTCCTCCTAATTTTCAGACCGTTTCATGCTCCTCATATTTTTGACACCTTTTGAAGCTCTTCATGTACTTCACACCTTCTCAGGCTCTTCATGTTTTTGAACCCCGCTTCAATGTTCCTCCTATTTATCAGACCGTTTCATGCTCCTCATAGTTTTTGACACGTTTTGTAGCTCTTCATATTTTTCACAACTTTTCAGGCTCTTCATATTTTTGAACACAGCTTCATCCTCCTCCTATTTTTCAGACCGTTTCATGCTCCTCATATTTTTGACCGTTTTTGAAGCTCTTCATATTTTTCACACCTTTTAATGCTCTTCATGTTTTTGAGCCCCGCTTCAATGTTCCTCCTATTTATCAGACCGTTTCATGCTCCTCATGGTTTTTGACACGTTTTGTAGCTCTTCATATTTTTCACACCTTTTCAGGCCCTTCATGTTTTTCAACAGCATTTCATTCTCCTCCTATTTTTCAGACCGTTTCATGCTCCTCCTATTTTTCAAACCGTTTCATGCTCCTCATGTATTTGACACATATTTAAGCTCTTCATATTTTTCACACCTTTTCAGGCTCTTCATGTTTTTCAACACCACTTCATGCTCCTCCTATTTTTCAGACCGCTTAATGCTCCTCATATATTTGACAACTTTTCAGGCTCTTCATGTTTTTCAACACCACTTTATGCTCCTCCTGTTTTCAGACCGTTTAATCCTCCTCATGTATTTCACACCTTTTGAAACTATTCATATTTTTCACACTTTTTCAGGCTATTCATGATTTTGAACACAATTTCAAGCTCCTCCTATTTTGCAGATCGTTTGATTCTCCTCATATTTTTGACACCTTTTGAAGCTCTTCATATTTTTCACACCTTTTGAAGTTCTTCATATTTTTCACACGTTTTCAGGCTCTTCATCTTTTTCAACACCACTTCATGCTTCTCCTATTTTTCAGACCGTTTCAGGCTCCTCATATTTTTGACACTTTTGGAAGCTGTAAATATTTTTCACATCTTTTCAGGGTCTTCATGTTTTTGAACACCGCATCATGTTCCTCCTATTTTTCAGACCGTTTCCTGCTCCTCATTATTTTGACACCTTTTGAAGGTTTTCATATTTTTCACGCAATTTCAGGCTCTTCATGTGTTTGAACACCGCTTCATGTTCCTCCTATTTTTGAGACCGTTTCATGCTCCTCATATTTTTGACACCTTTTGAAGCTCTTCATATTTTTCACACCTTTTCATGCTCTTCATGTTTTTGAACACCGTTTCATGCTGCTCCTATTTTTCAGATCGTTTATTGCTCCTCATATTTTTGACACCTTTTGAAGCTCTTCATATTTTTCACACCTTTTCAGGCTCTTCATGGTTTTCAACACCACTTCATGCCCGTCTATTTTTTAGACCGTTTCATGCTCATCTCATTTTGAAACCCTTTGAAGCTCTTCATATATTTCACATCTTTCAGGCTGTTCATGTTTTTCAACACCGCTTCTTGCTCCTCCTATTTTTCAGACCGTTTCATGCTCCTCATATTTTTGACATGTTTTGAAGCTCTTCATATTTTTCACAACTTTTCAGGTTCTTCATGTTTTTGAACACCGTTTCATGCGCCTCCTATTTTTCAGACCGTTTCAAGCTCCTCATATTTTTCACCCCTTTTGAAGCTCTTCATATTTTTGACACCTTTTCAGGCACTTCATGTTTTTCAACACCGTTTCATGCTCCTCCTATTTTTCAGACCCTTTCAAGCTCCTCATATTTTTCACACCTTTTGAATTTCTTCATATTGTTGACACCTTTTCAGGCACTTCATGTTTTTCAACACCGCTTCTTGCTCCTCCTATTTTTCAGACCGTTTCATGCTCCTCCTATTTTTGACATGTTTTGAAGCTATTCATATTTTTCACACTTCTTCAGGCTCTTCATGTTTTTCTACACCGTTTCATGTGCCTCCTATATTTCAGACAGTTTCATGCTCCTCATATTTTTGACACCCTTTGAAGCTCTTCATATTTTTCACAACTTTTCAGTCTCTTCATGTTTTGAACACCGTTTCATGCTTCTCCTATTTTTCAGACCGTTTCTGCTCCTCATATTTTTCACACCTTTTGAAACTCTTCTTATTTTTCACACCTTTTCAGGCTCTTCATGTTTTTGAGCACCACTTCATGCTCCTCCTATTTTTCAAACCTTTTGAAGCTCTTCATATTTTTCACACCTTTTCAGGCTCTTCATGATTTTCAACACCGCTTCATGATCCCCCTATTTTTCAGACAATTTCATGCTCCTCATGTTTTTGAGACCATTTGAAGCTATTCATATTTTCCCACCTTTTCAGGCTCTTCATGTTTTTCAACACCACTTCATGCTCCTCCTATTTTTCAGACCGTTTCATGTTCCTCCTATTTTTCTGACCATTTTTGCTCATCATATTTTTTACACCCTTTGAAGCTCTTCATATTTTTCACACCTTTTCATGCTCTTCATGTTTTTCAACACCGCTTCATGCTGCTCCTATTTTTCAGACCGTTTCTTGCTCCTCTTATTTTTGACACCTTTTGAAGCTCTTCATATTTTTCACAGCTTTTCAGGCTCTTCATGTGTTTGAGCCCAGCTTCATGCTCTTCCTATTTTTCAGACCGTTTCATTCTCCTCATGTATTTCACACCCTCTGAAGCTCTTCATATTTTTCACAACTTTTCAGGCTCTTCATGTTATTCAACACCGTTTCATGCTCCTCCTATTTTTCAGACCGTTTCATGCTCCTCATATTTTGACATGTTTTGAAGCTCTTCATATTTTTCACAACTTTTCAGTTTCTTCATGTTTTTGAACACCGTTTCATGATCCTCCTATTTTCAGACCGTTTCAAGCTCCTCATATTTTTCACACCTTTTGAAGCTCTTCATATTTTTCACACCTTTTCAGGCTCTTCATGTTTTTGAACACCGCTTCATGCTCCTCCTATTTTTCAGACCGTTTCATGCTCCTGAGATTTTTGACACCTTTTGAGGCTCTTCATGTTTTTGAACACCGCTTCATGCTCCTCCTATTTTTCAGACCGTTTCATGCTCCTCATATTTTTGACACCTTTTGATGCTCTTCATATTTTTCACACGTTTTCTGGCTCTTAAGGTTTTCATCACCGCTTCATGCTGATTCTATTTTTCAGACCGTTTCATGCTCCTCATATTTTTGACACGTTTTGAATCTCTTCATATTTTTCACACTTTTTCAGGCTCTTTATGTTTTTGAACACCGTTTCATGCTCCTCCTATTTTTCAGACCGTTTCATGCTCCTCTTATTTTTCACAACTTTTCAGGCTCTTCATGTTTTTCTACAGCATTTCATGCTCCTCCTATTTTTCAGACCGTTTCATGCTCCTCAAATTTTTTACACATTTTGAAACTCTTCATATTTTTCACAACTTTTCATGCCCTTCATCTTTTAAAAAACCGCTTCATGCTCCTCCTATTTTTCAGACCGTTAAATGCTCCTCATATTTTTGACACCTTTTGAAGCTCTTCATATATTTCACAGCTTTTCATGATTTCATGTTTTTCAACAACGCTTCATGCTGCTCCTATTTTCATTCCGTTTCATGCTTCTCATATCTTTGACACCTTTTGAAGATCTTCATATTTTTCACACCTTTTCATGCTCTTCATCTTTTTCAAAACAGTTTCATTCTCATCCTAATTTTCAGACTGTTTCATGCTCCTCATATTTTTGACAAGTTTTGAAGCTCTTCATATTTTTCACACCTTTTCAGTCTCTTCATGTTTTTCAACACCGCTTCAAGCTCCTCCTATTTTTCAGACCGTTTCATACTCCTCATATTTTTGACACCTTTTGAACCTCTTCATATTTTTCACACCTTTTCAGGCTCTTCATGTTTTTCAACACCGCTTCATGTCCTCCTATTTTTCAGACCGTTTAATCCTCCTCATGTATTTCACACCTTTTGAAGCTCTTCATATTTTTCACACCTTTTCAGGCTCTTCATATTTTTGAACACCATTTCATGCTCCTTCCATTTTGGAGACCGTTTCATTCTCCTCATATTTTGGACACCTTTTGAAGCTCTTCATATATTTCACACCTTTCAGGCTTTTCATTTTTTTCAACACCACTTCATGCTCCTCATCTTTTTCAGACCGTTTCATGCTCCTCATATTTTTGACCGTTTTTGAAGCTCTTCATATTTTTCACACCTTTTAATGCTCTTCATGTTTTTGAGCCCCGCTTCAATGTTCCTCCTATTTATCAGACCGTTTCATGCTCCTCATGGTTTTTGACACGTTTTGTAGCTCTTCATATTTTTCACACCTTTTCAGGCCCTTCATGTTTTTCAACAGCATTTCATTCTCCTCCTATTTTTCAGACCGTTTCATGCTCCTCCTATTTTTCAAACCGTTTCATGCTCCTCATGTATTTGACACATATTTAAGCTCTTCATATTTTTCACACCTTTTCAGGCTCTTCATGTTTTTCAACACCACTTCATGCTCCTCCTATTTTTCAGACCGCTTAATGCTCCTCATATATTTGACAACTTTTCAGGCTCTTCATGTTTTTCAACACCACTTTATGCTCCTCCTATTTTCAGACCGTTTAATCCTCCTCATGTATTTCACACCTTTTGAAACTATTCATATTTTTCACAATTTTTCAGGCTATCATGATTTTGAACACAATTTCAAGCTCCTCCTATTTTGCAGATCGTTTCATTCTCCTCATATTTTTGACACCTTTTGAAGCTTTCATATTTTTGACACCTTTTGAAGCTCTTCATATTTTTCACACATTTTCAGGCTCTTCGTGTTTTTCAACACCGCTTCATGATCCTCCTATTTTTCAGACCGTTTCATGCTCCTCATATTTTTGACACATTTTGAAGCTCTTCATATTTTTCACAACTTTTAATGCTCTTCATGTTTTTGAACACCACTTTCTGCTCCTCCTATTTTTCAGACCGTTTCAAGTGCCTCATATTTTTGACACCTTTTGAAGCTCTTCATATTTTTGACACCTTTTCAAGCTCTTCATGTTTTTCAACACCGCTTCATGCTCCTCCTATTTTTCAGTCCGTTTCGTGCTCCTCATAAATTTGACACCTTTTGAAGCTCTTCATATTTTCACACCTTTTCAGGCTCTTCATGTTTTTCAACACCGCTTCTTGCTCCTCCTATTTTTCATACCGTCTCATGCTCCTCCTATTTTTGACACCTTTTGAAGCTCATCATATATTTCACACTTTTTCAGGCTCTTCAGGTTTTTCAACACTGCTTCATGCTACTCCTATTTTTCAGACCGTTTCATGCTCCTGCTATTTTTGACACTTTTTGAAGCTCTTCATATATTTCACACCTTTTCAGGCTCTTCATGTTTCTGAACACCACTTCATGCTCCCCCTATTTTTCAGACCGTTTCTTGCTCCTCATATTTTTGACTCTATTTGAAGCTCTTCATATTTTTTACGCCTTTTCATGCTCTTCATGTTTTCAACACCCATTCATGCTCCTCCTATTTTTTAGACCGTTTCAGTCTCATCATATTTTTGACACCTTTTATAGGTCTTCATACATTTCACACCTTTTCAGGCTATTCATGTTTTTCAACACCGCTTCATGCTCCTCCTATTTTTCAGACCGTTTCATGCTCCTCCTATTTTTGAAACCTTTTGAAGCTCTTCATATATTTCACGCCTTTTCAGGCTCTTCAGGTTTTTCAACACCGCTTCATGCTCCTCCTATTTTTCAGACCGTTTCATGCTCCTCCTATTTTTCAGGCCGTTTCATCCTCTTCATAGTTTTGACACCTTTTGAAACTCTTCATATTTTTCACACCTTTTCATGCTCTTCATGTTTTTGAACACCGTTTCATGCTCCTCCTATTTTTCAGACCGTTTAATGCTCCTCACATTTTGACACCTTTTGAAACTCTTCATATTTTTCACACCTTTTCAGGCTCTTCATGTTTTGAACAACGTTTCATGCTCCTCCGATTTTTCAGACCATTTCATGCTCCTAATATTTTGACACCTTTTGAAGCTCTTCATATTTTTCACACCTTTTCAGGCTCTTCATGTTTTGGAACACTGTTTCATGCTCCTTCTATTTTTCAGACCGTTTCATGTTCCTCATATTTTTGACACCTTTTGAAGCCTTTCATATTTTTACACCTTTCAGGCTCTTCATGTTTTTCAACACCGCTTCATGATCCTCCTATTTTTCAGACCGTTTCATGCTCCTCGTATTTTTGACACCTTTTGAAGCTCATCATATTTTTCACACATATTCAGGCTCTTCATGTTTTCAACACCACTTCATGCTTCTTCTATTTTTCAGTCCGTTCCATGCTCAGCTCATTTTTGACAGCTTCTGAAGCTCTTCATATTTTTCACACCTTTTCAGGCTCTTCATGGTTTTCAACACCGCTTCATGCTCCTCCTTTTTTTCAGACAGTTTCATGCTCCTCATATTTTTCACACCTTTTGAAAATCTTCAGTTTTTTCACACCTTTTCATGCTCTTCATGTTTTCAACACCGATTCATGCTCCTCCTATTTTTCAGACCGTTTCATGCTCCTCCTATTTATCAGAATTTCATGCTCCTCATATTTTGACACCTTTTGAAGCTCATCATATATTTCACACCTTTTCAGGCTCTTCAGGTTTTTCAA
Source organism: Dama dama (assembly GCF_033118175.1). NCBI lineage: Eukaryota > Metazoa > Chordata > Mammalia > Artiodactyla > Cervidae > Dama > Dama dama. Next base: position 1,805,063 of record NW_026870926.1, on the reverse strand, counting down.
CACTGCTTCATGCTCCTCCTATTTTTCAGACCATTTCATGCTCCTCCTATTGTTGACACATTTTGAAGCTCTTCATATATTTCACACCTTTTCAGGCTCTTCATGTTTCTGAACACCACTTCATGCTCCTCCTATTTTTCAGACCGTTTCATGCTCCTCATATTTTTGACTCCTTTTGAAGCTCTTCATATTTTTCACACCTTTTCATGCTCTTCATGTTTTCAACACGCATTCATGCTCCTCCTATTTTTTAGACCGTTTCAGTCTCATCATATTTTTGACAGCTTTTGTAGCTCTTCATACATTTCACACCTTTTCAGGCTATTCATGTTTTTCAACACCGCTTCATGCTCCTCCTATTTTTCAGACCGTTTCATGCTCCTCCTATTTTTGACAACTTTTGAAGCTATTCATATATTTCACGCCTTTTCAGGCTCTTCAGGTTTTTCAACACCGCTTCATGCTCCTCCTATTTTTCAGACCGTTTCATGCTCCTCCTATTTTTCAGGCCGTTTCATGCTGTTCATAGTTTTGACACCTTTTGAAGCTCTTCATATTTTTCACACCTTTCCATGCTCCTCATGTTTTTCAACACGGTTTCATGCTCCTCCTCTCTTTCAGACCGTTTCAGGCTCCTCATATGTTTCACACCTTTTTCAGGCTCTTCATGTTTTTCAACACGGCTTCATGCTCCTCCTATTTTTCAGACCGTTTCATGCTCCTCAAATATTAGACACCTTTTGAATCTCTTCATATTTTTCACACCTTTTCATGCTCTTCATGTTTTTGAACACCGCTTCATGCTCCTCCTATTTTTCAGACCGTTTCATGTTCCTCATATTTTTGACACCTTTTGAAGCTCTTCATATTTTTCACACCTTTTCAGGCTCTTCATGTTTTTGAACACCGCTTCATGCTCCTCCAATTTTTTAAACCGTTTCATGCTCCTCATGTATTTCACACCTTTTGAAGCTCTTCATATTTTTCACACCTTTTCAGGCTCTTCATGTTTTTCAACACCGTTTCTTGCTCCTCCTATTTTTCTTAATGTTTCATGCTCCTCATATTTTTGACACCTTTTGAAGCTCTTCATATTTTTCACACCTTTTCAGGCTCTTCATGTTTTTGAACACCGCTTCATGCTCCTCCAATTTTTTAGGCCGTTTCCTGCTCCTCATGTATTTCACACCTTTTGAAGCTCTTCATATTTTTCACACCTTTTCAGCCTCTTCTTTTTTTTTTTTTTCACCGTTTAATGATCCTCCTAATTTTCAGACCGTTTCATGCTCCTCATATTTTTGACACCTTTTGAAGCTCTTCACATTTTGCACACCTTTTCAGGCTCTTCATGTTTTCATCACCGCTTCCTGATACTCCTATATTTCAGACCATTTCATGCTCCTCATATTTTTGACACGTTTTGAAGCTCTTCGTATTTTTCACACCTTTTGAAGCTCTTCATATTTTTTACACGTTTTCAGGCTCTTCATATTTTTGAACACCACTTCATGCTCCTACTATTTTTCAATCCTTTTGAAGCTTTTCATATTTTTCACACCTAATCATGCTCTTCATGTTTTTCAACACCATTTCATGCTCCTCCTATTTTTCAGACTGTTTCATGCACCTCATATTACTGACACCTTTTGAAGCTCTTCATATTTTACACACCTTTTCAGACTCTTCATGTTTTTCAACACCGCATCATGCCTCTCCGATATTTCAGACAGTTTCATGCACCTCATATTTTTCACACCTTTTGAAGCTCTTCATATTTTTCACACCTTTTCAGGCTCTTCATGTTATTCAACACCGTTTCATGCTCCTCCTATATTTCAGACCGTTTCATGCAACTCATATTTTTCACACCTTTTGAAGCTCTTCATATTTTTCACACCTTTTCAGTCTTCATGTTTTTGAAAACCGTTTCATGCACCTCCTATTTTTCAGACCGTTTCATGCTCCTCATATATTTGACACCTTTTGAAGCTCTTCATATTTTTCACACCTTTTCAGGTTCTTCATCGTTTTCAAAACCGCTTCAAGCTCCTCCTATTTTTCAGACCGTTTCATGCTCCTCATATTACTGAAACCTTTTGAAGCTCTTCATATATTTCACACCTTTTCAGGCTCTTCATGTTTTTCAACACCACTTCATGCTCCTCCTATTTTTCAGACCCTTTCATGCTAATCTAATTTTTGACACCTTTTGAAGCTCTTCATATTTTTCACACCTTTTGAAACTCTTCATATTTTTCACAACTTTTCAGGCTCTTCATATTTTTGTACACCACTTCATTCTCCTCCTATTTTTCAGAGAGTTTCATTCTCCTCATGTATTTCACACCTTTTGAAGCTCTTCATATTTTTCACACCTATTTAGGCTCTTCATACTTTTCCACACCACTTCATGCTTCTCCTATTTTTCAGCCCGTTTCATGCTCCTCATGTATTTCACACCTTTTTAAGCTCTTCATATTTTTCACACCTTTTCAGGCTCTTCTTTTTTTTGAACACCGCTTCATCGTCCTCCTATTTTTCAGACCGTTTCATGCTCCTCATGTATTTCAAAGGTTTTGAAGCTCTTCATATTTTTCACACCTTTTCAGGCTCTTCATGTTTTTCAACACCGTTTCCTGATCCTCCTATTTTTCAGACCATTTCATGCTCCTCATATTTTTGACACCTTTAGAAGCTCTTCAATATTTTTCCCACATTTTCAGTCTCTTCCTGTTTTTCATCACCGCTTCATGCTCCTCCAATTTTTCTGACCGTTTCATTCTCCTCATATTTCTGACACGTTTTGAAGCTCTTCATATTTTTCACACCTTTTCAGGGTCTTCATGTTTTTCAACACCGCTTCATGCTTCTCCTATTTTTCAGACCGTTTCATGCTCCTCATATTTCAGACACATTTTGAAACTCTTCTTATTTTTTCACACCTTTGGAAGCTCTTCATATTTTTCACACGTTTTCAGGCTCTTCATGTTTTCTACAATGCTTCATGCTCCTCCTATTTTTCAGACCATTTCATGCTCCTCATATTTTTGACACCTTTTTTAAGCTCTTCATATTTTTCACACCTTTTCAGGCTCTTCATGTTTTCAACATCGCTTCATGCTTTTCCTATTTTTCAGACCGTTTCATGCTACTCATATTTCAGACACCTTTTGAAGCTCTTCTTATATTTCACACCTTTTGAAGCTCTTCATATTTTTCACACGTTTTCAGGCTCTTCATGTTTTTCAACACCGCTTCATGCTCCTCCTACTTTTTAGACCGTTTCATGCTCCTCATATTTCAGACACCTTTTGAAACTCTTCTTATTTTTCACACCTTTTGAAGCTCTTCTTATTTTTCACACCTTTTCAGGCTCTTCATGTTTTTGAACACCGTTTCATGCTCCTCTTATTTTTCAGACCGTTTCATGCTCCTCATATTTTTTTACCTTTTGAAGCTTATCATAATTTTCACTCCTTTTCAGGCTCTTCATGTTTTTCAACACCGCTTCATGCTACTCCTATTTTTCAGACCGTTTCATGCTCCTCATATTTTTGACACGTTTTGAAGCTCTTCATGTTTTTCACATGTTTGCAGTCTGTTCATGTTTTTCAACACCACTTCATGCACCTCATATTTTTCACACCGTTTCATGCTTCTTTCATATTGACACATTTTGAAGCTCTTCATATTTTTCACACCTTTTGAAGCTCTTCATAATTTTCACTACTTTTCAGGCTCTTCATGTTTTCAACACCGCTTCATGCTCCTCCTATTTTTCAGACCGTTTCATGCTCCTCATAATTTTGATACCTTACCAAGCTCTTCATATTTTTCACACCTTTTCAGGCTCTTCATGTTTTGAACACCGTATCATGCTCCTTCTGTTTTTGACACATTTGGAAGCTCTTCATATTTTTCACAGTTTTTAAGGCTCTTCATGTTTTTCAACACCGTTTCATGCTCCTCCTATTTTTCAGACCGTTTCATGCTCCTCATATTTTTCACACCTATTCAGGCTCTTCATGTTTTTGAACAACTCTTCAGGCTCTTCATGTTTTTCAACATCGCTTCATGCTCCTCCTCTTTTTCAGACCGTTTCATGCTACATATTTTTTTGACACATTTTGAAGCTCTTCATATTTTTCACACCTTTTCAGGGTCTTCATGTTTTCAACACCGCCTCATGCCCCTTCTATTTATCTGACAGTTTCATGCTCATCATATTTTTGAGACCTTTTGAAGCTCTTCATATTTTTCAAACCTTTTCAGGCTCTTCATGTTACTGAACACATTTTCAGGCTCTTCATGATTTGCAACACTGCTTCATGCTCCTCCTATTTTCTGATCGCTTCATGCTCCTCATATTTTTGACAGCTTTTGAACCTCTTCATATATTTCACACCTTTTCAGGCTCTTCATGTTTTTCAACACCGCTTCATGCTCCTCCTATTTTTCAGACCGTTTCATGCTCCTGATATTTTTGACACCTTTTGAAGCTCATCATATTTTTCACACCTTTTCAGGCTCTTCATGTTTTCAACACCACTTCATGCTCCTCCTTTTTTTCAGACCGTTTCTTGCTCCTCATATTTTTGACACCTTTTGATCCTCTTCATATACTTCACAGCTTGTCATGATCTTCATGTTTTCAACACTGTTTCATGCTTCTCCTATTTTTCAAACTGTTTCATGCTCCTCATATTTTTGACAGCTTTTGAAGCTCTTCATATTTTTCACACCTTTTGATGCTCTTCATGTTTTTGAACACCGTTTCAAGCTCCTAGTATTTTTCAGACCGTTCATGCTCCTCATATTTTTCACACCTTTTGAAGCTCTTTATATTTTTCACAATTTTGCAGGCTGTTCATGTTTTTCAACACCGCTTCATGCTCCTCCTGTTTTGCAGACCGTTTCATGCTCCTCCTATATTTGACACATTTTGAAGCTCTTCATATTTTTCACACCTTTGCAGGCTGTTCATGTTTTTCAACACCGCTTCATGCTCCTCCTATTTTTCAGACCGTTTCATGCTCCTCCTATTTTTGACACCTTTTGAAGCT